>NC_135328.1:169608430-169911460 GCF_023851605.1 Tamandua tetradactyla
CAGTGGCCTCCCAGGGAGGGAGCAGCAAGGGTCTAGCTGGCCCTAGAGTGGGTGGGCCCTGAGCTGAAGCATCTGCAGGCTGGAGGGCCTCGGGGGCTGAAGGCACTGCTGGAGGAGCGGATCAGCAACTACCGGGCAGCTGCAGCCAGTGCTAAGGAGGCAGGTGAAGCAGCCAAAGCCAGGCGCTGTGAGCGTGGCCTGAAGGTGGGTTGAAGCCAGGCGGGGGCTGGGCAGAGGGCAGTGGGGAAGGCAGGAGAAGGAGGTTGGTGGAGCCCTCGCCTGTCTTTCAGCAGGCTTCCGGCTGAGATGGCCGGTTGAGTTTCTGGACTAGTTCTTTTCTCCCTCAGACTCTGGAGTCCCAGCTGACAGCTGTGAAGAAAGGCAGGAGTATCAATGAGGATGAGATTCCACCTCCAATTGCCTTGGGCAAGAGACCCCCACACCACCGGGAAGCAGCCAGCAAGAGCCCTGAGGCAGAGTCCCCAGTTCTCACTGCCTTGGTGCCAGGTAGCCAGAGCCACTCAATTCCTGGCCTATCCCCAGGGTCACAGCCTCTGCCCTTCCTCCCCATCTTGCCACTGTTACTGCCATGAGTCTCACCTTCCCTGGGAGGTCTTCCACCCAACCAGACCTGTGAACACTGCGAACTCTCTGTGAGTGTCTTCACCTTATGCCTTCTCTGCGGGCTTTTTGTTTTCCTACAGGCGAGTCTTCCCAACCCGAGACACGCCCTTCAGGCAGTCCTGGCATATCTGCCCATCCTGATTCAGACCCAGACCCACGGGCTCTGTTGTTGGTCCGACAGAGAGAGTACAAAGTGGCTGCCCTCACTGCCAAGAGGGCTGGAGATCTGGATCGTGCCCGAGAACTCATGAGGATTGGGAAGGTGTGACATTTGACTCAGAGGTTCTGTGGGCTACTCTGTGTTTCACAAATGGGGGACTGAGTTTCAGAGTGGGGCAATGACCTGCTCAAGGTCACACAGCTAGATGGGTTGAATGAGACTGGCCCAAGGGGGAGTCGTTTTCCGCCTGGGCTTTCAGGGACTCCTGGGTTACACACACACCTACTTTTCTTCCTACTGTAGAGATTTGGTGCTGTCTTGGAGGCCCTGGAGAAGGGGCAGCCTGTGGACCTGAGTGCCATGCCCCCAGCCCCTAAGGGTAAGAATGAGATAACCAGGGGGAATCTGCTTGGCCTGGAACTGGGATTGGGAAGGAGTATTAGGTTTGGGGCTGGCCTGGAGCCCCCCAACCTACACCTCTGTTCTGTGTCTCCCAGACCTGAAACCACAGGCTTCCAAGGTCTCCACAGCACCCTCAGTCATGCCCCCAGCCGTGGAGCGAGTGCAACCAGTGATGACCCCTGACAGCCCAGCAACCCCAGGTAGGACAGGATGGTGGCACCATGGGGTGGAAGTCTGGGGAAGGACAGGCAGAGCTGATGTATCTCCTTCCCCTTTTCAAGCGGTCCCTGCAGAGCCACAGACAGTGCTGGACGCCCTGCAGCAGAGGCTAACCAAATACCAGGAGGCCAGCACCCAGGCACGGGGCAGTGGGGATGAGCGCAAGGCCCGGATGCATGAGCGCATTGCCAAGGTGGGCCAGCTGCCACCAGACCCCATGCCCTGTGCCATCTTCTCCCTGGCTGGCTGCTCTGTCTCTTAGGAGTTCTGTTTTTCTCCCAGAGCTGTCTTTCCATCATTCTTCCTGTCTCTGTGGTGGACATTGAGCCTACTGACTGTTGCCATTATGAGTTCCTCCCCTCCTTTCCTTGCAGCAATATCAAGATGCCATTCGAGCACATCGAGCAGGACGGAAAGTTGACTTTGCTGAGTTGCCTGTTCCTCCAGGTGAGTGGGGCTTAGCCTAGCGACTCTATGAGGAGGTCTTTGAGCAAGAAGGGAGGGAGAGGGAAATGATTTCCTCAGTATCTGCTCTACCCTGCGGGAGCCACCCCTCCCAGCCATACCCAGGTAAGACCCAGACAGGGCTCATGGCACCCTTGTGTTTTCCTGAGGCTGTTCCACCCATCTCTGCTCTGTTTCTTTCTCTTCCACAGGATTCCCCCCAATCCCTGGCCTGGACCCCGCTGCGGGCACTGAGGAGGATTCCTTGACAGCTACCCTAGCAGCTGCCCAGAAACTGGCCACCTCAGAGGATACAACCCCAGCAGAGGAAGATGAGAATGAGGATGAGGTTTGGCTGAGGGTCTGAGACTTCAGGGGTTGGTGGAGGGGGGACAGCAGATGAGAGGTAAACACAGGTCCTGTGCTAGATGTCATCCATATGACACACCCAGGGAGGTAGGTATTCTTTCCCCCATTTTACAGAAGGAAATCTTGGCCAAGGGTTCCCAGCTAGGAGTTAGCAGAGATAGGATTCAAATCAACCAGGTTTGATCCTTGTCACCTTGTTTTCTCCTGTTGGGGAGATCAGACCAGAGAGCTTTTAAGATTTCTTCTAGCCTTGAGATTCTTTAGGGCCCAGAGAAGGAAAGTCACTCATCTTAGGTCACATAGCAAATTAGTACAGAGTTAGGAAATCAACCCAAGACTGGGTGCTGCCATAGTAGGAGTGGGAAACAGATCCCCTGTGACAGACTTCTGGGTACCTGCAGGATGAGCCCCCAGCCCAGGCCCCAGTGGCCAAGAAGCCGGCACAGCCTCTGGTTCCTTCATCCCAACCACTGCCTGAGCCCAAGGCCTCGAGTTCTAAAGAGTCACTGAGTCCATCCGGTGAGTTATGGGGCAGAGGGATAGAGGTGAAGGGCCTAGTCAGGGCATACATGGCTCTGACAAGTGTCTTCTCCCTTCAGTGCGGGAGCAGCTGGTGCTGCTGGAGGCACGGAAACTGCAGTACCAGCGGGCAGCCCTGCAGGCCAAGCGTGGCCAGGATCTGGAGCAGGCCAAAGCACATCTTCGGGTGGCCAAATGCCTTGAGGCCCAGATCATCCAGGCCCGAGCTGGTCGACCTGTCGACCTCTCCAAGGTGAGTCCCACACGGTTATACACTAGGGCTCTCAGGCGGAGGAGGTGGGCAACAGGCCTGACAGGCAGTAATGGAGGACAATGAACAAGTGCCACTTCTTAGAGCAGGCAGGATGTGAATGAACAGAATGTGAAAACTGGGTGACAATCTTTTGCTTCTGCCTTTCTCTACTCAGTAGCCTCAAGAGAGCCCAGGGAAAAGGCAGGTGAGCTGTGTATGATCAGAGATGGCAAATCTAGGGCAAGTCCATTGGGAGGCAGTGTTCCAAAAGCTTGGGATAGAACAGAAGGCAATGAATTCCTATCTGGAATTTAGTAGAAGCTGAAGAAACATTTATTCAGAATTCCTGTCTTTGTTGGACTCAGTAGAGGAGTAATCTTACTCTTGGGGCCCCTGAGGGGCCTTGTGATCTGGGCAGGTGCCTTCACCCTTGACGGATGAGGAGGGTGACTTCATCCTCATCCACCACGAGGACCTGCGACTCTCCCAGAATGCTGAGGAGGTGTATGCCCAGCTACAAAAAATGCTTCTGGAGCAACATGAGGTTGGTAGGCTTCTTGTATGATCCTCCCCTTTCAGTGCCCACAGCCTCCCTTTGGGAAAGGGCATGGGGCTCAGACCATATAGGCCTGGTTTCAAATTCAAATTTTTCTACTTACTGACTGTGTGATCTTGGGCAGGGTGCTTCCTTTCTGTGAATCATGTTTTCTTCATCTCATGCAAAATGGAATGATAATGCCCCTTTCATTCCCCTCTCTCAGGGTGGTTACAAAATTCAAACAACAGAGTAGAAGGAGAAATTGCTGACAGAAGAAGGAAATGTTAGGGGAGACAGATGTGTGTGTATATATATATATATATATATGTATACATAGGCATATACATATATATACATATATGTATTTGTGTGTGTGCGCATATGTCCATGTCTGAACTGCTGCTGCCTTCTCTTCTGGGAAGTCTTCCTTAGTTTTGTTTGAATTGGATTTTGAAGGATGAATAGGAGTTTGCCAGGTGAATTTTGGAGAATGGCTATCCTTAGAAAAGGAAGCAACAAAAACTTAGAAAAAGGTACTTGGAAACAGTAACCTCAGGATATGAGTTTAAGAGCAGAGAGGGGTGAGATAACAGAGGAAGGTTGGAGCTTGGAGAAGACAGGCTTGAATGCCAACCTAGGTAGATCCTACTGTGGACTCTGGAATCATTCTTTGCCCCTATTTTCAGAAGTGCCTGTTGTTTTCCAAGCAGTTCATGCACCAGGGCAATGTGGCTGAGACTACCCGGTGAGTGCAAGAGTTGGGTCTGGGGTAGCTTGTGGGGTGGGGAGAAGAAGATGAGCCCTGCTGATCTGTGTACCCTCCCTGTCAGGTTTGAGAAGCTTGCTCAGGACCGCAAGAAGCACCTTGAGATCCTGCAGCTGGCCCAAGCCCAGGGCCTTGACCCTCCCAGTCACCACTTTGAGTTGAAGACATTCCAGACTGTGAGGTGGCAAAGCCTAAGGGATAGTGGCTCTTGGGGGGAGGCCAGTGTAGGGACAGGGCAAGAAGCTGGAAACTGAGGCTGGAGAATTATGCCTGTTTCTCAAGGCTTCTCAGGGTTGACTCTGCTTAGGCACTATGGGTAGTGAGGAAGAGGATATGGTTACTGCCCAGGAGGAGAGTAGAGCTGGGAGGTTGCTATGGGAGGAACTTGGACTGGGGTCAAGAGACAGAACCCTCAGTACCAGCTCTGCCACTTCTAGCTGAGACAAGCTTTTCCTCCCAGGGGCCAGGTAGGCAGGCACTGAAAGAGGGGGCCCTATTTTCTTCTTTCCACCATTTTCCTTTACTTGGGCTCTTTCTCCTTTCTTCCTGGATAGAATCTTTTCAGAACTCAACAGCACAGAAATGCATCTGATCATTGTCCGGGGAATGAACCTCCCAGCCCCTCCAGGTAACCCCCTGCCACCCCTATCCCGGGAAGCTTTTGCCTTGAAACTCCACTACTGGTCACTGTGGAGACATGGGCTTTCCCTCCACATCAGGGACTGGGTTCCTAGCTACTCCCTCTGAATCTGACTCCCTTTCTCCCTCATAGGAGTGACCCCTGATGACTTAGATGCTTTCGTGCGGTTTGAGTTCCACTACCCTAACTCGGTGAGGTTCTGGTGGAGGTAGGATCCTTTAAACCCCATCTTCTAATCCATATCCTTGTACTTAGTTTCTCCCCCTTGCTGTGAAGTGTGCTATAGTGAGGGGTTTGAAGACCCTTGGGATCCATTCCCTCCAGAGATCCCTTCCCTCAACACTGACCTGGCCAAAGGTTCTGGTCCCGTGTGCCTCTTTTTATCCCCAAGCTGTTCTGACTTATTCCTTCTCACTGCTTTAGGACCAGGCTCAAAAAAACAAAACAGCTGTGGTGAAGAATACAAATTCTCCAGGTGAGGGCCCACTTGAGGGCCTCCTTTTCATTTCATCTTACTTGGTCCTCCCAACTTGGGAGATAAAGGCAGATAGTATCACCACTTCTCTTAACTCCTTTTATGTAGTTGGGGAAACTGAGGCTCAGGGACTTTAGATTACCTAGAGTCTCATAGCAAGGAGGTTGTAGAAATGGGGCTTGAATGTAGGAGTTCTAACTCCAAATTCCAAGTACTTCCCACTTTGTTCTGTCTAACAAGAGCAAAAAACTGTCCATGAGGCCCCACCTTGACCCTGTAGCACCCACTGGTGGTAATCATCCTGTATTGCAGACAGAGAGGTGGAGAAGGGAGGCCTGTTTTCCACTTCCTCAGGAAATCCCTGGGAAGCAAGCCTTTCTTTGCCTTCTCCTTCTCTTGCAGAATTTGATCAACTCTTCAAACTCAACATTAACCGAAACCACCGGGGCTTTAGGAGGGTGATACAAAGCAAAGGAATCAAGTTTGAAATCTTCCATAAAGGGTAAGGCCTCTGACTGTTAGTCACATTGCCAAGGGGGACTAAGAGGCAAGAATGTCATTTCTGTTGTTGCTTTCACCCCAGTACTGCTCAGTTTTCTTGCCCTGGACTCAGCTGATTCACTCCCATCTTCCCTGCCCAGTCCAATCCTCTACTGCTTCTTGGCTCCCCAGATCCTTCTTCAGAAGTGACAAGCTGGTCGGCACAGCCCACCTGAAGCTGGAGCGGCTAGAGAATGAGTGTGAAATCAGAGAGATTGTGGAGGTAGGGTCCAGGGGTTGGGAACCTAGAGGATTTGGCAAGAGGAAAGTCAGCAATTATGAGCACCGTCCCTATTGTGGTTTTTTGGTACCTATAGTTTAATGTAAAAATTTCCATAGTCTGATGGAGAGTAGATGGTATCCCCTTTCACAGATTCAGAGTATCTGAGAAACTTGTTGAGTCACCCAGATAGGAAGTGGTCATGGTCTTTCTACCATTCTTTGTGCCCATTCAAGTTCTCAGGGAAGGTAGATGGAGGGTCCTTGAGGGGTATGATAACTACTGTCAGCTTGGCACACTGGTTTCCAGGGGGAGGTTATGGTTGGGGCAGTTGCCTGGCAGCATAATGAAGTGGAACAAGCTCCTGACATAAAGTTGATAGGTACTTCTGGGTCAGGAACCTATCAGAACAATTAGTCTGTGCTTAGGAAACAGGCCCCAGACAGCTGCTTAAGCTTCCATGCTCTCAGAGGATTTCATGAGTACTCTAAGTAGGAAACTAAGGACCAGAGAGAAGGCTGTAACATAAGCTCCTACAATATATACAATATACCCCTGGCAGAGCTGGGACCAGACCCCTTGCAGATGCCATCTTAGACTGGGGATTTCCCCACTACATTTCACCTGCCTTCCTTCCTTTTGGGATGGTAGTTCTGAAGTGGGACTGGTCTGTAATGGCCCCTTTGATGGTGGTTGGACAGTGCTCTCCAGCTGTCCTCTCTCTTGGGTTCACATCCTGGCTTTGCCATGCAGTGGCTATATAACATTCAAATAGTGAATTTCTTCTCGCTGGGCCATCTGTGAAGTGAGGATTTGGGCTCAGTGGTTTTCAGGCTTCTCCTAAAGCCAGTTATTACCATGGTGATTAAGGGAAAACTGAGTGAGTGTGACTTTAGGTTTCCTGTTTCTACTTTAGTCTTGTTGCTCATCTAGCTTTTGCATTACTTTTTTTATTCTATAAGATTTACGTAAAAGCAGCAGGGCAAGGGTTTCATTCCTGGAAGAGAAGGGAAGCCCCTGGTCCCTGTCCCCCTCAGTTATGTTTTTCCTTTCCACCGTCTTCACAGGTCCTGGATGGAAGGAAGCCCACTGGGGGAAAGCTGGAGGTGAAGGCAAGACTGCGGGAGCCTCTGAGTGGCCAGGACATGCAGTTGGTCACTGAGAACTGGCTGATTCTGGAGCCCAGGGGCCTGTGAGATAGGAGCTTTCTGGGCCCTCAGAACCTGGCCCTGCTCTCTGTCAGGACCTCACAGGGACCCTTCCCTTACCCATCTCATGTTTGGGGAGAAAGCCTGGGAGTTCCTTATTTTTGAGGGGGATCAAGAGGCAAAGCTGTTGGGTAGGGCTCATGAGCTGAGTTTTGCATGTTCTCAATAGAACTGGGGAGGGAAGTTAACTTTCCAAGATTTAACTGTCTTTAGGAAACCCTATATAAACCTATCTGTATTTTCACTGCAGTTTAGACTTACTGCCTTTGCCTTGTGCCCCTGTGCAGCAGATGGTCAGTGCCAGGAGAGGAGTCAGGCCAGCCACCATGTGCAGGGACTTTTCCCAGCTTTGCTGGCTACAATAGCCTTGGCACCTAAGGTTGCTGCTGTTGCAAAGGCACCAAAGACCTGTTAATTATGTGCACTACTGATGCTTTCCTGTTACTGGCCCCTCCACGAAAGTAGATTGTGTTCCTGAAGTACCCAGCTTTGTCTTGCCTCCAATGCCCTCTCAAGCAGGTCAAGGGCAAGGATGCCCTTGTTGCACTGTGCCAACAGTCTTGCAGCCTTAGCCTTCCACCCCAGCCTGGCAACTGTGTGTAGCTTGCCCTGGCCCCTGGTTGTACCATTTCTGGATGTGCCTTTTAATGATTTTACTGTAAGGGATAGGAGAACTCGAGGGTGATCTGGGACCTGTCCCTGCTTAGAATCGGGGCAGGGTCTAGTGACTCCAGTTGGTCAGCGCATCCTATCCCACACAACTCAGATGACCCCAGCTCTGCCTGCGCCTTGTGCCTTCATTCCTGACAGCTGCTGCACTAGCCTTTCTGCTTCCCAAAGGAGTTATTAGAAGAGGAAAGTATTTTCGGTACTACTTAGTGGGAAGGGGAAGGTTGTATCTTGAGTTTGGGCCATGCACCTAAGACTAAAAGACTGTTAACTGGAGAAAAAAAAAAAAAAAAAAATATATATATATATATATATTTATATAGTCGTTTTATTTAAAAACTAGGTCTAATTCGTTGTAGAGCTTTTACAGTTTACACAGAATAACCATCAAGGTCCTACCCTGTTACTTTTTTTTTTTTTTTTTAAGCCAGAGTAGCAGTAACTTATTGACAGAGACTGCTGCTATGACTTCCTCTTTTGAGAGAAGAGAGGGAAGCTTTTCCTCTTCAATTGATCACCTGGGAAATTCCTTAGTTATTTCCCAAGAAATTCTCCTTTGGTTCTGTTTTTCTCAATAGATGCAAGACAATGGAGGGATTTACAGTTGTAATAGCTTTAATATTCAAAACTACATGTTCTTAGAAATAAACTTTAACACCCCATCTTTTTTTTTTCCTTCCTTTTTTAAAGCATTAACTTAAGTTCAACAAAGTAGTCCCCAAGATAATTTTTAAAAGGCTACAGGTGAAGCAAATACATCCAGCTTACTGATCACTGTAGTATTACATAAACAAAGCTTGGGGATGAGCTTCTATGTGCATGTATTTTAGGGATAGGTCCAGACCATGCTTTCCTGTCTTAAGAGCGGAGCTTTTAGTGTGTAGTAGAGCAGAAATGCCAGACAGGTTTTTTCCCAAGAGTTTTATGGCCAGTCTTATCAAAAGCAAATGACAGTTCAGTGGTTAGAATGCCCGCTGTCCATGCGGGAGACCTGGATTCGAGTCCCAGACCATCCACTCCCCCCCCCCAAAAAAACCAAATTTTTCACATATGTGCGATTATAACACTTGTTTGCAGTCACATATATGTGGCAATCAAGCAGTAATCAAGAATGAAAGGGACATTTGTCAGCTTTCATAAAATGGCCTTAGAAAAGAGGGGTGGCCAGGAATGGTTCTTGACCCAACCTAGCCTTTTCCTTACAGTTGGCACCCAATCCAGGCCTTACTAAGAGGGCTGAAAGGACAAGTTTGGTTGGCCTCAGGTTCAAACCAGCCCTAGGAATTTCTGAATTCAGGTCTATGCTAGAAATGCCATTATAATAAAGGTTTTTATGGCTTCAAATATTTTCGCAACCAGTTCTTTTGTCTGCTTCATTGCTCTTTGCTTTTTGAAAATACTCTATGCCGAGGGAGGTAAGACAAAGCCACCTAATGGACTTGGAAATTAAGTTTTTAAAAGGCCTTCATTGAAGCCAAGGCATGCAGGGGTCACTGGTAGTGGGAGGAGCCTGCCCTAGCCTTGTCTTATCCTAAGATTTGTCCAAATCCAGTAACCAAACATTGGAAATTAGTGACTTATGAACAGATGGGAACCAGCCACAACTCAAGTTGTTTTTAAATTTTACATTATCTTTCTGATCAGAGTAGTGCACGCTCTCTTCTGAATTAGTGAACTGAGTAAGACATGGAAGAAATTTATCTTAGAAGTCTTACGATTAAAGAGCAAACTTGTTTGTGACCTTACCATTAGTCTCCTTTCTTATAGCACCATTCTGAGACTTGCATCCTTGCTTCTGGATTGAGGGCTTATTTTCCAGATGTTTGTGGGCAGCTCCTTAAAAATCTTGACCCTTAAGTAAGGGCAACTGCTTGCAGGATGAAACAGTGGGGGCTCAGACTGGCAGAGCTAGGGAACTTGGCATCTGGTCTGGCTTCATCAGATGGAGTCTTCCCTTCTTTGTGCCTTGGGTTCCAAGCTCTAAAATGGGCATAACCATCCCTGTTCTAATTCTAAGCCCTTCTGCTAAAACAAATCCTAAAAATCCCTATTGTGTTGAAACCACCACCACAAATTTAATACAGAAGCAGTGTTTAGCAGATTGTCCGAAATGCATTAAATTCATAAATTATTACCCAGTTGACCAGTTGTGATGAAGTTTAGTTCAACTGGAAATTTGGGGCCCCACCATCTACTGAGATCCTACAACAGACATTTAAAATCTATTGTTCAGAAATCATTTTGCAGCTGAGAGTAGACATGAGAACCTCCACAGGATGAAGTACAGTATCTCTGTACCCTAGAACCCAGCAGGTGCTCAGAAAGTTGATAAAAATAAGTGGAGGCTTTTCACCCTCCATCTTTACTCGAGAGAGTGCCTGCATGCTCTTTTCTATGATATGTACATAAATTTCTCACCTACTTGCTCTAAAAAAAGATAAGTGGAGAAATGACATTGCCTAGTATCTGGGAGATGTTAGATAATTTTAAAATATTTAATTGCCAGAATGACAATTCCATTCCTCTTCAGTTTATAAGGATTGTCTCAATCTTTAGGTTTATATTCTAGAAAATGTGCTTTATTTAGAAATGTGATGTTTCAGCCCTTCACTTTATATAATTCTTATACATTGTATAAAGCAAAGATAAACTAGGGGGAAAAACAAACTAGTCTTGACTGTTTCATACCTAATTCCACAAAATGATTTTACTAAATATAAATGACATATGCAGCTGAGAATGGATCTCACTATACAGGGGCAAAGCTTATCCTTAGTGAGAGAATTGCAGTGATCCAGAAGAAGTGTGTACAATGGTAAGACCTATTTGGCCGAAAAAAAAATCTACAGGAAAATAAGACCAGTCCACAGTGCATCAAACTGAATCTTCCTATGGAGTTACTGGGGAGATGGGGGCAAACAGGTATTGGAAAGAGGGACTCTGCATTTGACATCAGCAAAATTTTACTGGCCTTTTGAATTGTTTGACCTCCCAGCTGTATTTAGAACAAGTTGGCTGTTATACCAAAAATACCTGTCACTGTTAACAAGTGCTTTCTGTTCTTGTCAGCTTTGAGGTGTTGGAGGTCTAAGGACTCTGTCCTTAAAAGCTGGTTCTCTGTAGGCTAAGTAGAACTTCCAAGTACCTCTAGAGACTACGGGAAAAGTCATCATTACAGCTCTCTCCAGCTCTTAGGAAGGCTTATGGATGTAACCCACTCACTATGGGGAGAGATGAACCTAGCTAGGCACATTAGCCAGGCCGGGCCTTTGGGCCTGTCTGGAAAACAGCTGCAGCTCTGAAATCAGCTCCGTACCCTCAGCTATTGCCAAGTGTTGAGCTCAGCTTTAGCCACTGAGGAGCAGCCTCTCACTTCCCTAAAGGCGTTCTTTAGCTTGCAGGGGATTCTTGGAGCTGTGTTTTTACTGCAGTAGAATTGACTGGCTTGGCTGGGGCTTTCAGAAGATGCCAGTGACAGAGGAGAATGAGTTACCTTAGAGCAGTGAAATCCATTTGGTCTGTGACCAGAATAAATTCTTAATGAAAGAGAAGATCAGAGTGCAACACATATATCATGGGTTAACTAGATTTTGGTTCTGAGTCCTACTTTTTTGTTTTGTTTTCGGTGCATGTCTGGGGTTCTCCCGCATAGAAGCTGAGCATTCTACCACTGAACCACCCATCTACCCTAGATCTTGGTTTCTAATATCACTCCTCACTGAAAGAAACCTGTGAGGCTTTTTAGGAAAAAGGCTGATTTTCAGGGCTGGGACAGGGAAAATACAAGAAGAACAATGAACAGTTTTTAAGGCCTAAAAAGGAAATGTTAAAAAATGGTATGGGCTTGTAACAAGGTTATAGGAGTCAGCCACCTAAAAGGGGTCCTATTGGCCAAGGCTGGGACCATTTGAGCACCAAACTAATGAATTAGAACCAGTGAAAAAATAATCTATGACTATAATGAAAATTAAACTAGAAAACAGGGAAGAGAGAAGGACTTCTGCTTATAGTACATTAACAAGTTCCAACTGGTAAAGACGAAGGGACTGCTGAACTGGAAAATCATTTTGCAACCAAAATCGTAAGATCTGTTCAAGTAAGAAATACCAGTTAATGTTAAATCTACAGGGAAATTTTGACCAGTAAGATTCCTACATGGCCTGAACTGGATCCCCTCATATTGCTTATTAGTTATAAAGGGCAAATACAAGCTGTGGAGAAATTGGGCAACACCTTAATCAGGTGATCAAAACTTATTATCGAGGGGCAGATGGATATCAAATGATTCAGATGCAATGTCATGAAAAGAACACATCACTTAGGATTCTGGCCAAGAATGCATAAAATGATCCTAATCATGAAGAAATATGCATCAAAATCAAAATGAGGTATTTTCTATTCAAAAACAGTGGGGGGTTATATTCACCTAAAATATCAATGATATAAAAGATAAAGGCAGGGAGGGTGGAGGGGGAAAAAGATAAAGGCAAAGGAAAATTTCAGATTAAAGGAGATTAAAAAGTCTTGACAGCTATCTGCCATATTTGATTCTAGACTGAAAACTTTACTAGAGGGGAAAAATGCTATGAAGGACGTTATTGGGTCAATTGACAAAACTGGAAGACAGATGTTAAATTTACTGAAGTTGCGAACTGTCCTCTGCTTATGTAAGAGGATGTCCTTATTCTTAGAAAATAAACATTAAAATATTTAGAGGTAAAGGACTATGATGTATGCAACTTATTCTTACCTCAAAATTTTTATGGAGAGAGGAGAGAGAAACATTGATAAAGCATATAGGGCAAAAGTGGCAGTGCTAACAATAGTTGAATCTGAGTAAAGCATACATAGGTGTTTGCTGTACTTGCTGCTTTCCTGGAAGTTTTAATTATTTCTTAGTAATAAAATGTTTAAAAAAATACCTCTAATATATTATAAAAATGTCTTAGGTGTGTTCTGTCAGCTTTTCATACAAAAAGACCCAATTCAGTATCTGCCATTCTCTGGGCAGATCTCTGATCCCAAACTCTACTCTGCTATTCAAGTAACCTCATTTACACTGGAGGCCATTCCTTGATCAAGAAGGAGCATATATAATTCTTGGGCATTTGAGTTACTACAACCAATAATCAGGTAAAAACAAACAAAAATGTAAGTGTGACTTCTACTTAATAAACAGTTGCAATGTAACTGAGACAAGATCAGTGTGGAATTTTCCTTTTTACACCAATTTCTTTTATACCAGTTCTGTACAAAAAGTACAAGTATGATGCTTCATTTTTTATTTCCCCTTTCCTCCCGCCCCACCCTTAGTGATGGTTGTATCCATCTGAGCATTTTTGAGCACATGACCATAAATAAGTCTTAAAACAGAAAAGAGGAATTCTTGTCTAAACAGTAACAGAAGGGGATTAGCTGCAAGGATAGCATAACTGTTGTGCAGTAATAGAAGCTGCCCAGATCCTCTTGGTGGATAATGCATAGAAGACTTAGAATTATGGAACAGTTGACCCACAACCACCTTTTCCCATCCCCTGACCCCAAACCCCTATACCCCCCACCCCACCCCATTAATAGTGTTAACAAAAGCTTAATCTTCCAGTTTTAAAGTGCAAATGATTTGGGTATGACTGCTGTTGCAACAGGTCTGAGGAGAAAAAAATGAAGTCCTTTCTATGTAATGTTTTCAAGAATATAAAAGATGAGTTCCATGACGACGGGGCCCTCACTGAGCTGGCAAGCCCCTCCATGGATCACCGGCACCAGAGCGCTGTCCAGATCATTCATGTACTGCGAGGGAAGGGGCTGTCCATTGCTCCCTGCTTGATAGCCAACCTACAGCACAGAGAGGAGAGGACAGGTTACTGGGCAGAGATTATCTCTACTGAGGGCTGAGGGCCATGGAGCTGACCAGGAAGAGGTTCTTGGCCATGGGTTAAACATATGGCAGTGAACATAGAGATTTTCTCTCTCTCTTTCCTGAATTGTCATTTATAATCCTGTCATTTATTCATCCTAACCCTGCATTTTGGTAGCTGTGAGACCTTGGGCAAGTCACTTGACCTATTACTAAGTTTCCAGAAGGTGGAGCATCAGAAATAATACCTGAACCTTTGGTTGTAAAAATTAAAATAAGGAATATGCTAAGTACATTCCTGACATAGCACGAAGGGAATATTTGTTTTTCCATCTTTCCCTTCATCCACGCACTATTATCTGAGAATTATAAACACAGGGATCCAAAGATGCATAAAACAGTCCCCTACACACAAAAGGCTCTCTCTCATTTACTAGAAAACTGCTCATTCTTTAATTGTTTATGTAAGGTTAATTCTCTATCCCTACTGATTATCAGTACCATTCAAGAAAGGACATGATATTTCATTTGTATTGCTTTGATATATGTAGTACAGCATTGGCAAAATAAATAAATAAATAAATGAGCTAGACACATAGCCTTTCACACCATTTTTCCTGATAATGACTCTGTGCTAGGGACCAGTTTCTCCCTGTATGTGGACAGGGTACTCTGGTAGTAGAAGTGATGGAGCTGAAAGTCCACACCCATTTTCTAAATGACTTAAAGCTAAAGGATTAAGGGAAAAGAAGAGTCTAGCAATTAGCATCAAAGCAGGACCACTGGCATCCAAAATCCAAAAGAAATATACAGAGATTAGCATGCTATGCCACAGGAGAGAGACACTCGGACAAGGAACTAGAGGTGGGAGAAGCTATGACTGGATTACCAAGAACAAACAAAACTGTCAAGAAAGACAGGAAGGGAAGCCTGGCAGTAGGAAACCCAAGGTGTCAAATATTAATGGGGAAAGTCCTATTCATTAATTAGCATGAACATACTGACAGTAAGAAAGACCTTACTTAGGAGTGGGCAGCTGCATAGTAAACAGTCTGCTTCAGTCAGACCTGCCTTCTAAGGGAACGCAGAATGATTCCTGATAGGTGTGACTGACGAGTCACAAAGGCTAGTAGAAATGCCATTCAGCAGGGTGGCAAGTCCTCACACACATTTCCCCTCAATACCCCACACTAAGAAGACCAACTCCTTGGAAGACATTCAGATGCACTAGCGAAGGTTCAAACGGATCAAAGAGTCTGACCAAACAAAGCATCTATGTATGTTACTAACAGAGGAAAGGTCAGATTATATCATCTGGTCAGGCCAGAAGGGCAGGAGAAGTATTTTCTCTAGGTTGACTCAATGAGAAAATTCATATATCAGAAATGTAGACATTGTCTAAGGCCAGCTTCCAAAACTGCTGAAGACCTTCTTACCTGATCTGAATCGAGTGTCACACGCAGTCCCAATTTAGTCATTCCATCTTCCTTCAGGAGCTTCAGGTGGGGGCAGAGAGCAAGGCAAAAAGCCTTGGCAACATGCTCTGTCAATCTACTATGATCTGCAGGATCACTTAGGCAATTATGCTGGTCATCATTTTCTAGAAAAAACACCTGTCCCCCAAACAAAAAGAATATTTTAACCTTGCACCCAGGAGATTTTGGAAGAAACAGGTAGATTAGCTCAGGTGTATAAGCACCCTGATTCCCCCCAAAATGCAATAAGACCTGATGGGAAAAGAACACCCTAAAGTCTTTGGGCTAAGGAAATGATGAAAATGAGTGGGAGACAGGAGACCTGTGCTCTGGCCTCTAATTTGCTAGTAAACAGTAGTAGGCAGTCACAAAATCATGCAGCCTACTCTAAGCTTGTTTTCTCATTGCAAAATGGGATGTGTAGCTTGACTACCTTTCTAGGTTACTGGGAATCAAAAATGAGAGAATGGAGGTCAAACTACTTTGTAAGATATAAAGAATTTTACATGTTCCAGCTTACTCCTAAAAACAAGTCAAAGCAAAAATATTACAAAAGATGCAGCTAAAATCACTCAGTCACATATGAACTGAGTCGACCATGAAGGAGGAGCCATTGGAACAACAGCTCGAGAACTGGACCTTCAGATTCTAGCCTTTGTGCTGTCAGTGAGCAGCTGTGTGAACACGGATGATTCATTTAACCCCTCTTGGACTAACTTTCCAGTCTGTAAAATGAAAAACTAGAAGGAACTAAAATATATAAACTTATAAAGCTGAAAGGAATCCTAGAGATCTTATAATTCAATCCTTTATTTTAAAGATGAGGATAAATGATGCTCTAAAGAAAGTGAGAGATTAGGATCTTCCTGTGAAAATATGACTTCATGCTATGAGCCAATCTTAGAGAAAAATTTTCTGATATCTGTATAATATGTACACAAACAGGTCCCTGCCCTGTTCATCTCACTCCCAAGTTAGCCTTTAATGCAGCTTCCCATTCTCTGCAGTAAATGGCTTTCAAGTTAAGGCATAACCTAATATATTGGAAAACAGTTTAGGAGCTGACCAGATTTGGGGTTGAATGAGGACCCTGTTGTTGCTTACTCACCTTGTAATTCTGGACAAGTTACTTAGTCTCCGAGCTTTAATTTTCTAATTGGCAAAATAAGATTTTGTGATTTTTAAAAATAGACTGTGTTATATAATTCCAGCTGTATGGCAGGTACCCAATATAGATCCTAACTGCAGCAAAACTGACCAGACTTTCTGAAAAAATACCACAAAGGCAGCATTATATCATTCAAGGATCTATCCTTTTTATTCCAATTCAAACAAATCTCTAAAAGCTAGTTCACAGAAAGGAGGATATATCAGACTGCTGCAGGCTGCACTTGGTGGCATATCCTCCTTGTGAGCTGAAGTAGATGAGAGGGAGTTGAGCAGATTTATTTTTATCTTCCAGAATCTGACCAAGATGTGGCTCTCAGACTCATCCCCAAAATGTGTCAAGGATGCTGTTGGGGATGAACCATGCTCCTTGCAAAAAGCATGCTTAGGTATCAACTCTTGGTCCTGTGGGTGTGACCCCATTTGTAAACAGAGTTTTTGAAGATGTTACCAGTTAAAGTGAGCCCAAACTGAATGAAAAAACATGGGTCTTAATCCAATATTCCTGTAGTCCTTACAAATAAAAGGAATTAGGCATGAAAGAAGAATCCAGAGGGAGCAAACAAACTAGAATTCAATAGAACCCAGAGGAGAAAGGAGAACAACCCACCACGTGCATTAACAAGTGACAGAGAAACCAAAAAACGCCAAAGATTGTTGACCAGCAAGAAAATACTGACCCAGTGAAGAAGGAAGTCTTTTAGCCTCTAGAAACCATGAGCCAATAAACTCCTGTTAAGTCAACCCTTTGTATGGAATTTTAGGAGACGGGAAACTAAAACAGACACCAAATTTCATTTCTTTACCTCTGTCCATCTGATGACTTTTCCATTTGCTTTATACTCTGATCCATGGAATATCTTCACACTTGTTATAGACTCCATGGACTTCCCATCTATAGGGCTTATGACACTAAAATAGAGACAAAAGAAAGAGATAGAAGCAGGTCTTGAAGTCAGAGGGATCATTTTCCTTTTTAAATGTTGCTGCAAATTCCAGGTATAACTAACTATATTAGATGTCTTGTTAACTGCATCTGTACAACATATCACAGCAAGAAGGAGCCACTGAACTGTTAAACAAATTGAAAAAAATTTGGATTTTATTGACTAGATTTCAAAATAGAAAGATTTCAACTAGAGAGATGAAAGAAATTGATCGGGAAAGGACAAAGGTAAATCAGAATACATGGTAAAGGATGATATGGTCTGTATTTTAAAACCAACTCCTGTGTGAGACCAAAGGAAGAGATGTTTATTTGGTGCAAAATTTATATTTTTGGTGCCATATTATCTAATTTAACTCATATGGTCAGTTTATTGAAGTACCATAATTATATGGAATCTTGAATAGGGAGTGAGTGATACCTTGTTGGTTTGTACAGGTTAGTGTGATGTTCCAGTATATTACAGAGTAATCTGGGCAGAGAATAAAAAAGTATTTGCAAGGTCCCCTTGAGGGACTGGGGAAAAAGGAGGAAATATTAAACTTCCCCATCAGGTGAGTTAAAAAAAAAAAAACCAAAAAGGATAAAAATAAACAATATGGGGAGATAAAGGGTAAAAACTGGGTAGATTGAAATATTGTGGATCAATGAGAGGGAAGTGTAAAGGATATGGGATGTATGAGTTCTTTTCTTTTTATTTCTTTTTCGGGAGTGATGTAAATGTCCGAAAAATGATCGTGGGGAAGAACATAAAATTACGATAATATTGTGAGCCACTGATCGTATAACATGGTTGGACTGTATGTGTATGGATATTTCTCAATAAGTATATATTTTTTAAAAACTTTCCCATCTGGAGAATTCCTGATATTCTTGCAAGCAGGTGGGACAACCAATTCATAGGCAGAGCCCTTGATCGTGGGGCTTGCCCCTATGAAACTTATTCTTTCAAAGGAGAAGCTAAGCCTACTTATAATTATGGCTACGAGTCACCCCCAGAGAACTTCTTTTGTTGCTGAGGTATGGCCTCTCTTGCTAAGCCAACTCAGCAGGTGAACTCACGGCCCTACCCCTACGTGGGATATGACTACCAGGGGTGTAAATCTCCCCAAAACATGGGACAGAAATCCCAGGCTAAACTGGACCTGGTATAATGGGATTGAGAAGGCCTTCTTGACCAAAACGGGGAAGAGAGAAATGAGACAAAGTAAAGTCTCAGTAGCTGAGAGATTTCAAACAGATTCGAGAGGTTATCCTGGAGGTTATTCTTATGCATTATATGGATATCCCTTTTTAGTTTATGGTGTACTAGAGTGGCTAGAGGGAAATACCTGAAACTGCTGAACTGAATTCCAGTAGCCTTGATTCTTTCTTTTTTTCATACCATACCCCCTCCCTTCCTCCTCACTGATCACCAGCATTTCACTTTAAATTTATTTTAACATTTCTTCCCCCTATTATTCCATATGTTTTATACGTCTGTTGATTAGATAAAAGGAGCATCAGACACAAGGTTTTCACAATCACACAGTCACATTGTGAAAGCTATATCATTATACAATCATCTTCAAGAAACATGGCTCCAGTAGCCTTGATTCTTGAAGATGAATGTATAACTATATAGCTTTTACAATGTGACTGTGTGATTGTGAAAACCTTGTGGCTGAATGGCTCCCTTTATCCAGGGTATGGACAGGTGAGTAAAAAATTAAGGATAATAAGTAAATAAATAGCAGGGGGATAAGGGGTAAAAAAAAAAAAGGAGGGGGTAGATTGCAATACTAATGGTCAAAGAGAGGAAGTGGTAAGGGGTATGGGATGCATATTCTTATTTATTTTTCTGGAGTGATGAAATGATCATGGTGATGGATACAAAACTATGTGATGATACTGTGAGCCAGTGATTGTATACTTTGGATGGACTATAAGGTGCATGAAGACATCTCAATAAAACTATTTAAAAATAAAATAAAATATAATGATATAGCTTTCACAATGTGACTGTGTGATTGTGAAAACCTTGTGTCTGATGCTCCTTTTATCTACCTTGTCAACAGACAAGTAGAACATATGGAATAAAAATAAATAATAGGGGGAACAAATGCTAAAATAAATTTAGTTTGAAATGCTAGTGATCAATGAAAGCGAGGGTTAAGGGGTATGGTATGTATAATCTTTTTTTTCTGTTTTCGTTTTATTTCTTTTTCTGAATAGATGCAAATGTTTCAAGAAATGATCATGATGATGAATGTGCAACTATGTGATGATATTGTGAATTACTGATTATATATGTAGAATGAAATGATCACATGTTAATGTTTTAGTTCATTTGTTGTTAATTTTTTTTAATTAAAAAAAAAAGTTACCACCCACAATTGGGTGGGTCATGTTTCCAAGGAAATAATAAAAAAGATTCCACCCCAAAATAAAATAAAACAAAATAAAAAATAGAAAAAAAAACCCCAAATGCTGGTTTGGGACCACAGTTAAGAAAACCTTTTTTTTAAATTTTTATTAATAAAACCAATCAACATACAATATGAACATTCTTTTTTTATCACATGGTTGCATATTCATCATCATGATCATTTCTTAGAACATCTGCATCAATTCAGAAAAAGAAATAAAAAGAAAAGACAAAAAAATTTATACATACCTTACCCCTTACCCCTCCCTTTCATTGATCATTAGCATTTCAAACTAAATTTACTTTAACATTTGTTACCCCTATTATTTATTTATTTTTAATCCATACATAAGAAAACCTTTTATTCAAAGATAATAAAGCTGTAAAGATCTGTAGCCTATAACTGCTAAAAAATTCATGTCAAATTTAAATGAAGCTTTAAGAGATCATGTAATATACCATGATTCTCAAACCTGTTGACACATTAAAATGATCTGGTGAAGAAGGAAAGTTGGAGGTTAAAACATGGGAATGTGTAACAAAGTGAATCTTAGGTGACCATGTCTTTGAGTAACTGTACAAATTTAAAAAGTTATTTCATGAAGTAGAACAAATGAACGACACTATTACAAGGCGATAATAATGGAAGGGTTACAGGAAAAATGTACCTACTGGAAATTATGAACCACAGTTAACAGTAATATCTTAATATTCTTTCATGAATAGTAACAAATGTACCACATCAATACTATGGGTCAATAATAGAGGGGAATTGGGGCATTGAAGAATTTAGGTTTCCTTTTTTCTTTTTGTTTTTCTGGGGTGATGCAAATGTTCTAAAAATGATCATGTGATCAATATAAAACCATGTGATGATATGTGAGCCACTGATTGTACACCATGTATGGACTGTATGTATGTGTGTGAAGATCTGTCAATAAAAATATATCTTTTTAAAGAAGGTTTTATGAGGGAGAGGGCAGTTTGTAGCTGTTAGAAATGTATACATCACTTTCTGGTACAGGCATGGGGGCTAGTGACTGCAGTGCTGAGCCGAAGCCATGGCCAGTAAAGTGGTAGCAATCGGACCACTGCAGTGACCATTGCAGCTGTAGGATTTGTAGGCCATTATGTTTTGCAAGCCATGAGGCATATAGAGCCTCAAGTTAAACAAGTTTTTCAAAATCTTCCAAATCCACCTTCAGTGGTGGTAGGTTTGAGCCCAAAATGACAAAATGGCAAGCAGCATTAATACTAGGTGTATACCCAACTGCCAAAAAAGGAAAAATAAGAGATGCTCATTGACAAATTATGCTCTTAAATCACCCAAAGGAGGATCTCCATATTTAGCAGCCAACATCAATAAAGCTAAAGATTAAGTTCATGTTAGTTTATATATATGATTACCAATTTCTTATAATGAAATGCCTCAAAGCTGTAATTTTAAGAAAAAACAATGAGGGAGAATTTTAAATATTCATAGATAAACAGAAGCTGAGAAAGTTCATTAACAAGAAACTGCCCTACAAAATACTAAACGGAGTTCTGTAGGCTGAAATGAAAAACAAAGGAAAGAGATGCTTGGAAGGGAGTGTAGAAATGAAGATAATTAGTAAGGGTAACTAAAAGGTAAAAAGAGAGACAAAAACAAGATATGACATAAACAAAGCAAAAGGATAAAATTTGAAGTACAGCCTTTACAGAAATAACATTGACTAATAATGGATTAAATACCCCAATCAAAAGAAAAAGTTAGCAGAATGGATTAAAAAATATGACCAATCTATATGCTGTTTACAAGAGACTCACCCTAGACCCAAGGACAAAAACAGGTTCGAAGTAAAAGGTTGGAAAAAGATATTCCATACAAATAGTACCCTAAAAAAGAGCTGGGGGAGCCATACTCGTAACAGACAAAATAGATTTTAAATGCAAAACTGTTAAAAGAGATAAAGAAGGACATTATGTATTAAAAAAAGGGGTAATTCACCGAGAAGAAATAAACAAACATAAACCTAACTAGACTGTCACAAAATAGATAAGGCACACACTGGCAAAACTGATGCCTCTACAATAATACTTGGTGACTTCATATACCACTCTCATTCATCAATAGAACACCTAGACAAAAGATCAATAAGGAAACAGAGAACTTGAATAAATAAACTAGACCTGACAGACATATACAAAAGAATGCACCTCAAAACAACTGGATATACATTCTTCTCAAGTGTTCATGGGTCATTCTCAAACACGGACCACATGTTGCGTCACAAAATAGGTCTCAATAAATTTTAAAAGACTGAAATTATATGAAGCACTGTCTCTGATCATAAAGAATGAAGCTGGAAATCAATAATAGGTGGAGAACTGAAAAACTCATAAATATATGAACGTTAAACAACATACTATTAAATAGAAAGTAGATCAAAGAAGGAACTGTAAATATCAGTAGATATCTCGAGATGAATGAAAACTAGGCCACAACATATGAAAACTTATGAGATACAGTGAAGGCAGTGCTCAGAGAGAAATTTATAGTCCTAAACACCTACATTAAAAAGGAAGAAGCAGCTAAAATCAAAGATCTAACTGCACGTCAGGAGAAACTAGAAAAAGAACAGCAAACTAAACCCAAAGCAAACAAGAACAAAGAAATAACAAAGATTAGAGCTGAAATAAATGAAGTTAACAATAAGAAAAAAACAATAAAACCAAATGTTGGTTTTTAGAGATCAATAAAATTGACAAACTCTTACCTAGATTGATAAAGAAGACAGAAAATGCACATAAAAAAACAAAAATGGGGGAGGGGCATTACTACTGACCCCACAGGAATAAAAAAGATCATAAGAGGATACTATGAACTGTACAGCAACAAATTAGTTGACAACTTAGATGAAATGGACACTTTCCTAGAAATACATGAACAATCTTCATTGACTCTAGAAGAAATAGAAGACTTCAACAGCCAACTACAAGTAAAGAAACTGAATCAGTCATCAAAAACATATCAACAGGGTGGGTAATGGTGCCTTAGTGGCAGAGTTCTCTCCTGCCATGCCGGAGACCTGGGTTTGACTCCCAGTGCCTGCCCATGTTAAAAAAAATACGTATCAACAAAGAAAAGTCCAGGACCAGAAGATTTCATAGGTGAATTCTACCAATTATTCCAAGAAAAATTAATACCAATCATACTCAAACTCTTCAAAAAAACTGAATCGGGAACACTACTTAACTCATTCTAGGAAGCCAACATCACCCAAATACTGAAGCCAAGTACTAACAGAAAAGAAAACTATAGACCAATCTCTCTAAAGAATAAAAATGCAAAAGTCCTCATCAAAATGCTTGCAAATTGCATCCAACAACATGTGAAAAGTATTACACACCATGATCAAACGGATTTTCTTCCAGGTAGAAAGGGTGGTTCAACACAAGAAAATCAATTAATATAACATACAACCTTAATAAATTGAAAGGGAAAAATCAAATGAGTATATCAAATGATGCAGAAAAGACATATGACAAAATTCAGCACCCTTTCTTGAAAAAAAATAGAAATAGAAGAAAAATTCCTCAACATGATGAAGGCATATATGAAAAATCCACAACTAATATTGTACTCAATGAAAGTCTAAAAGCTTTCCCTCTAAGATTGAGAACAAGACAAGGATGCCCCATCACCACTGTTGTTCAACATTATACTGGAAGTTCTAGCCAGAGCAATTAGACAAGAAAAAGAAATAAAAGGCATTCAAATTGAAAAGAAAGAAGTAAATCTTTCATTACTTGCAGATGACATAATCCTATATTTAGAAAGTACCAAGTAATCTACAACAAAGCTACTAAAACTAATAAATGAGTTCAGCAAAGTGGCGGGATACAAGATCAACATACAAAAATCAGCAGTTTCTATACACTAGTAATGAGCATTGAGGGGAGAAAATCAAGAGAAAAAAATCCATTTATAATAGCATCTAAAAGAATTAAATATCTAGGAATAAATGTAACCAAGGATTTAAAGGACCTGAATTCAGAATACCCAAGTAAATGGGATTGGAAGGCTAAATGTCATTAAGATTTCAATTCTACCCAAATTGATTTACAGAATCAACACAGTCCCAATCAAAATTCCAATGGCCTACTTTGAGAAAAATGGAAAAGCCAATTATCAGATTTATTCAGAAGGGTAAAGGACCTTGGACAGCCAAAAACATCTTGAAAAAAGGAAAACAAAGTTGGAGGACTCGTATTTCTTGACTTCAAAACATATTAGAAAGCTACAGCAGTCAAAACAGTATGGTACAGGCATAAAGATAGGCATATTGATCCATAGAACAAAACTGAAAGTTCAGAAATAGACCTGCACATTTATGGTCAACTAATCTTTTTTTTCTTTTTTTTTTTTTTTGGTATGCTGTATGGCAGGGTCACATTTCATTCTTTTTCCATGTGAGTATCCCATTATTGCAGCATCATTTGTTGAATTTTTTGTTTGTTTGTTTTTGTTGGTTTCTTTGTTGGGGAAATGCATGGGCTGGGAATTGAAGCCAGGTCTCCCACATGGCAAGTGAGAATTCTACCAGTGAACTATCCTTGCACCCCCAGGTCAATGAATTTTGACAAGGCTGCCAAGTCCTCTCAACTGGGACAGAACTGTCTCTTCACAAAATGGTACTCAGAGAACTGGATATCCATATCCAAAAGAATGAAAGAGGACCTCTATCTCACACCTTACACAAAAATTAACTCGAAAAGGCTCAAAGTCTTAAATATAAGAACCCAAACTGTAAAACTCCTAAAAGAAAATGTAGGGAAACATCTTCAAGACCTTGTGGTAGCAATGTGACTGTGTGATTGTGAAAACCTTGTGTCTGATGCTCCTTTTATCTACTTTATCAACAGATGAGTAAAACATATGGAATAAAGATGAATAATAGGGGGAACAAATGTTAAAATAAATTTAGAGTGAAATGCTGGTGATCAGTGAGGGGGAGGGGTGGGGGGTATAGTATGTATGAATTTTTTTCTGTTTTCTTTTTATTTCTTTTTCTGAATAGATGCAAATGTTCCAAGAAATGATCATGATGATTAATATGTAACTATGTGATGATATTGTGAATTACTGATTATATATGTAGAATGGAATGATCAAAAGTTACAAATATTTGTGTTTGTGTTTGGTGTTTTTTTGGTATTTTTTTTAAAAATAAAAAATTAATTAAAAAAAAGATTCATTCAGCTATAGCTTATAGGTATTTCAATTTCAAGAGACACGTTGTTTAATACCAAATATTTTAAATTTGTATTTTTATATGCTTAATATTTGCACTTAAAATGACCTCCAAGGATTTGGGTGTCTGCATAGAAACGTAGATAATTAATAGGAATATATTGATATATTACCAAGAAGTGGAAATACTACTGTGCGGGAAAACTAAATTATCCAAGGCCTTGATTGGATATCCATCTTATTTTTCTCCTTGGAGATGTAAGTGGGCATTTTTTATAAGTCTTGGAATATTCCTTTTGAAAAGATACATATTTTTCTATTCTTTTCTGACTTTCAGAGTAGCCTTCTTGAGAGTGATAAATTCTTGCTGTTTTCTGTTATGTATCCATTTCCGTTTCCTTCTGAGGGGACAGAACCTGGTGTCCTAGCTCCCTACCTTTCTTGATAACAGTGTTTATATATGACTTGGGGAATCAGAATCATTTTTTCCTCATGGTTATATTTACTATTTACCTTCTGAATGAGTCTTTCATTAAGATAGGTGCTGTAAAAAGATATAGACAGAGAGTTCCAATATTTCTTTCTAGAAATTTCTAGTTGATCTAGGTCTGAAGCACAAAGCTTTGGAAAAAACATTAATATAGGTTCAAAAACTCATATTTAGAAATCCAAGCAATTTAATTGGGTTGTACCTGCTACATTTAAAGCAACTGATAGCCAAGGTTATTTTCTTTTGATGTTTCAACCACTGCATTTTTATTTTGGCATATTTATAGTTAACTATAATTTTATCAAAGATAAAATATAACTAATGACAACTGAACACTGAATTACACATAAATTATTCTTGAACACGGTTTCATTAAAAATTCCTCAAAGAAGTATTATGTAAAAATTATTAAAAGTCAATATCATGAGCCATATTAGCATATAAACATTTAGGGCTTTTTTAAAAATTAAACCTAAGTTTACTGTTGGAACAAAATTAAAATGTTAATAAAAGATTGTATTTTGAATAAAAGAAGGGAGCTGTGCTTGTTTGGGTCTATTATGTATCCCAGAAAAGCCATGTATTAATCCTGACCCAATCTTCTGGGGGCAGCTGTTTCTTTTAATCCTAATTCAATTGTAGGGCAGAAACTTTTGATTAGATTATATCCAGGGAGATGTGACATGCCCAATTGTTTGTGTGACCTTTGATTAGATGGAACTGAGACTCCACCCATTCCAGGTGGGTCTTGATTAGTTTACTGGAGTCCTTTAAAATAGGAAACGATTTGGAGAGAGTTAGAAATGACAGAGCCAATAGAGAAAGAGAGAGAGCTGACACAGATGCGGACAACTGGAGAACAGAGACATAGAGGTTTGGAGATGCTTGGAGTCTGCAGATGTTGCCATGAGATGTTAAGCAAGCCAGAACCTGGAGACAGCCACGGGAAGCCAAGACATGAAAGCCAACCCTGGAGAAGCAAAGCAAGGAACCCCACAGGAACAGACGCTGAAAGCAATTGAACACGGGACCAGCAAGAGACCAATGTGCCTTCTCAGTTGACAGAAGTGTTCCAGACGTATTGGCCTTTCTTGAATTAAGGTATATTTTCAAGGATGCCTTAGTTTCAATATTTTTATAGGTTTAGAACTGTAAGTGCATCTTATTAAATTCCTCTTTTAAAAGCCAAAAAAAAGATCTTGTAGTAGGCAGTGGTTTCTTAGACCCTTATGCCCAATGCACAAGTAATGAAAGAAAAAATAGATAAATGGGATCCCTCAAATTTGAAAACCTTTGTGCTTCAAAGGACTTTATCAAAAAGGTGAAAAGGCAGCAAAAAAAAAAATGGGAGAAAATACTTGAAATAAGGATTTAATATCCAAAACATAAAGAAATCCTTAATAATAATAAAAAGGCAAATAGCTCAATTAAAAATGGGCAAGACTTGAATAGATAGCTCTGTAAGGAAGAATGGCCCAAAAGCACATGAAAAGATGCTCATCATTGGCTATTAGGGAAATGCCAATCAAAACCACAATGTGATTTCATTTCACACCTACTAGAAGGGCTACTATTAACAAACCTAAAAGTACAAGTGCTGGAGAGGATATGGAGAAACAGGAACACTTATTCACTGCTTGTGGAAATGTAGAATGGTGCAGCTTCTGTGGCAGATGGTTTGATGGTTCCCAGGAAGCTAAGTATAAACTGGTATATGATCCAGCAATCCCACTACTAGGTATATACCTAGAAGAACTGAAAGCAGGGATGCAAACAGAATTCGCACACCAATGTTCATAGTGGCATTATTCAAAATTGCCAAAAAATGGAACCAACCCAAGTGTCAATCAACAGATGAATGGATAACAAAATGTGGTATACACATACAGTGGGATATTATACAGCTTTAAGAAAAAATGAAGTCCTGATGCATATGAAATCATGGATGAACCATGAGGACTTTATGTTGAGTGAAATAAGCCAGACACAAAAGGACAAATTTTGTATGCACTCACTAAAATGAACTAAATATAATGAGCAAATTCATGGAGTTAATAACTAGAATACGGATTACCAGAAAATAGAATGAGGGTAGAGAATGGGGAGTTGATGTTTAATTTGTGCAAGCTAATTTTTAATTAGGTTGACTGTAAATATTTAGAAATATATAAAGGTGATGATAGCACAGAATCGTGAGTGTAATTAACAGCAGTGAATTGTGTTGTGATTGTGGTCAAAAGGGGGAAGTATAGGGTTATATATGTCACTAGAAGGAAAGATAGAGGATGAAACATGGGACTGTATAACATAATGAACCCTCCTGTAGACAATGAAGGTGGTTAATAATACAAAGATAAGAATGTTCTTCCATGAAGTAGGACAAATGTATGTCACTATTACAAGGTGTTAAATAATGGGGTGATATATGCAAAAAATACACTTAATGCAAACTTTGAACTATAGTTAGCTAATATTATAATATGATTCCACCAATTGTAATAAAGGTACCACACTAATATAAATGTCAATAATAGAGGGCATAAGGGATATGCGGTTTTTCTTTTTGGAGCAATGAAAATGTTCTAAAATTGACTGTGGTGATGAAAGCACAACTCTGTGATCATACTGAAAGCCACTGTATATGTTGAATGATTGTATGGTGTGCCAATAAAACTACTTTAAATATATATATAGTATGTTGCAGAGCTATAAGTGCTATTGAAAAGTGTAATTAACGGAAGGGAGATAGGAAATATTGTGGGGGAGGGGATATGGAGGGAAGGTGTAGATAGTTTGATACCTTACTGAGAAAATGATATTTGGGAAAAGACTTGAAGGTAGTGAGGAAGTGACTCTTGTGGCTATCTAGGAGGAAAGTAAAAATTGAGAGAATAGCAAGGGCAAGTAGGGGCAGGAGTGTACTTGATATGTTCAACCAAGGCAGCCAGTGTTACTTTTCAGAGGTAATAGTGTGGGAGGAAGGGCACACAGATCATGTCATAGAAGACTTTTGCCTTTTACCCTGATATGGGAAGTCATTGTTGGGTTTTGAGTACAGAAGTCACATTACTCTGGCTGCTATATTGGAAACAGACTGGGGTGAGGCGAGGGAGGAGGGCAAGACTAAAAATTAGATACCAACTAGGAGGCTACTGAATAATCTAGACCAAATGATGGTCTAGATTGAACTAGTATAGTGAGAATAAGTAGAGATAGTGAAAATATCACTCTGGAAATATTTTGAAGTAGGACTAACAGGACTTACTGTTGGATTAGGTGTGGAATGTGACAGAAAGAAATGTGTCAAAGATGATTCCAAGGTTTTGACTTAATGCCTTAAAACAGAGATGTCATATACTGGGAAGATGTGATAGGAGGTGGTTTTGAGTCCTACCCCTGCCACCTCCTAATTTTGGACTTGACAAATCATTTAGCTTTTTGATGCTTGTTACTCATCTGTAAAATGGGAATAACAATAGCAGTCTGAAAAGAATCATGTCAAATGAAACAGTATTAATAAAAGTGTTTTGTAAACCATAAAAAGCTTAGGTATTACTATTATCCTTATAACTGTTAAGTCTAAAAGGGACTGTTTCATTTCATCATTCCCTCCTCATCTTCCCTTTAAAAATATGCACAGAAACCAAACTAAAAAACAAAAATTAAAATTCTATGTTATACATACAAAGCACTCCTTTCTCTTAAGCAGGGCTTTTAGTAAAGCTATAAAACATCAGTAGAGGCACAGACAAAACCCACAGCATGGTCTGTGACTGAATACCACAAGTAAGGAGGTGGGATGCATTTACCCCTTGTTGACGTTCCTGTAGTCGTCCACCCACTGGATGTGGATGTGCTCCTGGAGATCTTCCGCATCCGCCTTCCCACAGGTGATGGTGAAGTCCTTCATCTCTCGCAGTGCCTGCCTCAAGGAATCCATGTTCTCAGCAGTGATCTGGACCATGACGCCATCTGAGAACCAGCACCAAGATAAAATAGATGGAAACAATACAAAACAAGGGTAAGGGGCAGATAAAACAGAGTATCTATCAAATCTCTCTAAGATTAAATATAAAATTTCTTTCTGCTGTCTGGAGCTAACAGATACAAAGAGGTTTTGTTTTTGAGCTGGACCTGCTACTTACTAAGTGCTGAGAAGCAAATACCAAACTGCTTAAATCACTTGCCTGCTGATTTCACTTCAGACCCAACTAAGAGTCTCTCTTGAGACTACTCAAACTGAAAATGTATACACGACATCCCTATTTTGGACTCACTAAGCATTTTGTTCCTATTTCCATTCTTGCATTTATCATGCTTTGACCACATTTATTTGTTCACATTTGTGTTTCTCTCACCTAACGATGATTGCCTGGTACGGAGTGAATGTTTATTAAATGAATAATTGAGTAAATACAATAGTGGGTATGGGAGTAAATTCATTTATTGACTAGAAATGAGACAAACCTACCAAATCTCTTTCACATGGGCTACCATAAAGCCAGTGACAGGGTCAGCTTCATGTGTCAACTTGGTCAAGTGGTAGTACCTGTTTGTCTGGTTGGGCAAGTGCTGGCCTGTCTTTTGCTACGAGGACATTTCACAGAATTAAATCATGATCACATCAGCTGCAGCCACAGCTGCATTTGGAATCAGCCAAGGGGAGTGTCTTCTGCAATGAGTGATGCTCAATCTAATCACTGGAAGCCTTTTAAGGAGGATTCAGAGGAGACAGACTCTCTTCCTGCTTCAGCCAGTGAGCCTCTCCTGTGGAGTTCGTCCAGACCCTCCATCAGAATCGTTGGCTTCAAAGTCTGCCCTGCGGATTTTGGACTCCATGTTCCCACAGTGACATGAGACACTTTTATAAATTTTATATTTGTGAGTGTTTCCTGTTGATTCTGTTTCTCTAGAGAACCCTAACTAACACACCAAGAGATGGCATCTATTTTTCAGCTGCTAATCTACCTGTGTCAAATATAACCATTAAAATTACGGGTGAAAGGTATCATAAGCTGAGCAAAATTATCCTGCTTCAATGACACAAAATTGTGTTAGCTGAAATAATTTCTAACAAAGCCGTAATAAGAAGTTCATAAATGGACAGCCAATTGCTCTACTGACATATGTGGTGAATGTGAGACCTAAGAAATTTTCAGCCCAGCAACATGCACATATTAACCTTTAAACATAATTCTTTTCATTTGTAAGGATCTGTGTCAGTTCAACTGATCATTTCAACAACATTTAAAGGATATTTTAAATCACCTTGTAAAAGACAAAATCTCAACTGTTGCCAACACTTGATTATATAGGTATTAATTAACACTTTAGATACACTGGCTACTTAACCATTAGATTTCTTTTCTTAAAAATTTATTAGCATATTTCTGAATTTGCAGTCAGAGCTGTGAAATTTAGTTGAAAATATTAGGGCACTTTGCTCTTTATTCACTGTTCTATTAAGCCTATCAATGAAGGCAATCAAAGCTAATATTTATAAATATTCATAAGATTATCTCTGTATTTTAATAAACTCATTGGGATTTAGCCCTCAGAAAAGACTACTTTTAGACAGGACCTTGGAGTAAACAATCCTGGAAATGACAATTTGTCATCACATGGCAGACTGTAATTTTCAAAAATGGCCATAATACCTCCTACTTCACATGCTTTTTTATAATTCTGCTTTCCCACACCCCAACCAAGAAGTAGAATCTAATTCCCCTTGCTTCAGTGTGAGCAGGTTTATGATTACCTTGACCACTATAATATGGTGGAAGTGGCTGAAAGACTTTTGAGGCTGGGTCATGAGGGCAATGTAGCTTCTGCCTCTTTGTTAGAACACTGTCGATTGGAGCCCTACGGCACTGTGTTAAGTACAACTATCCTAAGATGCCACACCATGCTAAAGAGTCCATGTACATCCCAGGCCAGGCATCAGACATGTGTGTGAACAAACCTTCAGATGATTGTAATTCCCAGCTGTCAAGTATCCCCAGCTTCTAATCCAGAGAACTGGTGAGCATGATAAAGCCTTTAAATTTTGGGATAATTTGTTTTACAACAAAAATTAGCAGATCATGAAATGGTGAAGAATAAATAACAAAGCTATATTCATGTACTCATTAGCCAGTCATTTATTTTAATTACATTTCTCAGGATATGTGTCATGTCTAATAATAGCAAACTAACAGCAAACATATCCCATTCTATACCCCAAGTGACAAAGCATTTCTATGGGTAAGAGGGACTAAACTTTATTTACACATTTACAGATTTGCACCAAATGGTGTATCTGAACCCAGACTATGTCCCCTCAAGTACCTTTATTGCAGAGTTCAGAAAGGCTACTTATTAAATTTTTATCTCACTGTCACACGGTATTTTACCACTTATTGCCATCTTTGGAGAACTAAGCACTCTCAAGACTGTTTTAATGCTCAAGAGGGAAATACTACTGAATAAATAGTAGGAGTCAGATGTTTAAAGTAGAAGAGTCAGGGTTTCCCTTATGTCCCTTACTTTTCAGCTGTACAATTAGGATTAAACTAATATACATATAGTAAGCAGCTCATTCTTTTTTTTTTTTTTTTTTTTTTTAACATGGGCAGCACGGGGAATCGAACCCAGGACTTCAGCATGGCAGGTGGGAACACTGCCACTGAGCCACCATTGCCCACCCAGCAGCTCATTCTTTACCTTCCACAATACTGGATTTGGCAAGGTATCCTGAAGAAGATTTCAGAGCGCCACTGAATACAAAGAAACTGGCACCAGTCACTAAAATAGCAATAGAAATAGTTTATTGGAGACAGACTTCCCTTGAGATGAAAGGATTAAGAATAATAATGAAATATTGATAGTTTGGAATTTCAAACATCATTATACAGAAAACAAAATATATCAACTATATACCACAATATACAATTAACTAAGATGCTTATAATAGCTTTGCAAATGGGGTTTTTAAGATAAACTCCCCCAATTCATTTTGTTCTTCCTCCAACTAAGAATCAAAGAATCTTACAAGTAAAGAAATCTTAGTAGTTATCAAGTTCAGGGCTCATCAAATTAAAGACCACATGCTCCACAGCCTGTTTTTGAAAATAAAATTTTATTGGAACACAATCATATGCCCACTCATTTATGTATTATTTATAATAGTTTTGGTATTACAAAGGCAGAGATAAGTAACTGCCATCAAAGATCACAGGGCCTACAATGCCTAAAATATTTACTAATCTGGCCCCTTACAGAAAAAGTTTGCTGACTTCTGATCTAATTCATTGATTCCAGATGTTTTAGATCAAATATATTTTGAAGATGGAGATATAGTTGTCAACTATTTTATTTTGTCAACTAGAGTTATCAATAAAACAAATATCTATTAAAAAAATAAACTCCTATTACCACTATCTCTCCATAGAAGAAAGGATATTTAATTACATTTAGCTTTGTAAAACTTCACTACAGTTTCCTTATTTTCCTGATTTTTCCACATTTTAAACTAGACTGAGCTAATCCAACTTCTCACCTATATTCTCCAAATATCTCTAACACGTGGTCATCCATCCTTGCAGAGACTACTACTGAGAGGGAGCACTCAAGAGCACAAGGCAGCTACTGGATAATGCTCAGTGTCACAGAGTATGCTCTCAAATCAAACCAAAATCTGGCTCCCTGTAACTTTCATCCACTGGTACTGGTTCTAGCCTTTTGTAGTTACAGAGAATAACTTGAATATTATTTCAACAGAATACATAACATTAAAAATACAGCAAGCTCTCTTTCCCCTTCTTTATACTTTTCCAGGTTAAACACTTATACTTTGTTCAAGAGGTTACTCTTTGACCTACTTTCCAGACTTCTTACAGGCCTTGAATCATTCTCTGGAGACACTCCAGTTTTACCAATATGCTTACATTAATGATATCTTGAACTTAGTCCAATATTCTAGATATGATTTGACTAACAGGGAGCATTGTAGACTCATGACATTCGTACTGTGGATATCATATTTTAATACATGTGTTAAAAGTTCCTTTTATGCCTTCACCAAACAAATGATTAAAAAGCATATTGAAGACAGACATCTACAGTATACCTCCTAGAGAAATGTTTCACAAAAGATACTGAAGAAATCTAGTTCTAGGAGATGCACTGAGAAAAATATTTGTGGTCAAATAAATTTGCAAAAGACTAGACATTATCCTCTTAGAAATACACATCAGGCTTGTTATAGGCTCTGAAATGTCTTATAGGTTTAAACGTGTTTATTCTTAGGTTTTTCAAATTTTATTTAGGAAGACTTTTATTTATTTATTTAAACATTATTTAAAACCACAGAACCTGAGAAAACTGGGAAATGTCACTAAGAACAGAGTTTCTCAAACTCTAATGGGCATTTGAATCACTCACCAATCTTGTTAAAATGCAAATTTTGATTTAACAGATCTGGGGTGTAGATTCTTCATTTCCAACAATCTCTTATATAATGAGATAACATTCTGAGTAGCACTGAACCTACGGGCCTTCCTTCAGACTCCTGTCAATCTATTAACTAATATTTTCTGGGTGTGGTCATTTAAAAGCTCCAATACTACATAAGCACACTCTCACTATGGGGCTTAGTCTCCTACTTTCAAATACTACTTTCAAATGCTGGTCCAGTCAGTATCCTGAGGTAGTATTTTCAAAACCATTTCCCTTAATGACAACAGACAATATTTGCAACTGTGAGTTTGGCTAATGGGGAATCATCATAATCTGGAGTGTATGCCTGGAAGGGTTAATTAACTTGTTGGTTGTCACCTATTTAGAAATTAACGATTATAAGGCTAAGATTCCAATTCTCCAAGTCCTGTACAACTTTCTGTATCATAATCTCAACCAGCTCAAATGCTTACCCTTCCTGGGCTGATTGTGAATACTGATGGCCTGCGTCTGATAGTTTCCATCATCATTCTGCACACACACAAGATGAGAATCTGCCTTCTCATTGAAACAGGCACCTCCTGCCAACACGTGCTCATTAGATTTGTTCATGGCTTTCATCATCTGCAAGTAAAGAAGGTTAATTTTATTTGCAGGAATGTGCATTTTTCTGCCTGGCATGGTACAATTCCATCCTTTCAAAGACAAAAATGACAGAGTAATATTTTTTATTAAACTGACAAAGGGGATAACAGATCATGGAAACAAAGTAACAAATCATTGTTACCATTAGTAAAAAAAAAATCAAAATATACAAAACTTCCATAAACAGCTTATAGATGATTTATGCTATAATTTAATCACACAAAACTTAGCTTTTGTTATTTCACTGAACTCAAGTAACTAAAATAAATTCAGCAAATTGGAATGGTTTCTACTCAGTGGATTCTCTGAGTATATTTATCTGAAATTCTATATATAAAAGAATGTCCCATATTTAAATACCTCTGCTTTCTTTTTCCACATATACTACAAAGGAGTGAGAGCTTTCCTCTAGAATATATTTCTTAATTTTACTAACTTACCTTTGACACCTTTAACGAAATCAGTTATAACATTTTGCTTTGCTCTTATCAAAAGATTTAAGATTATAATCTGAATCAAACCTGGAAATACTCAGAGGCCACCATTTTGTCTCTGGCACAGAAATCTGAATTTATCTTGATGCTAAACTCTGACCTCTGGTTAAAACAAACTAAGGACCATTTGTTTTTATTTTTCATTTTTCTTTATGCCATTCATTTGTCTGACTTTCTGTTCTGATCCTTTAAAATGGCTTCAATCCATTGAAAATCTAATTCAAAATTTTAATTTTATTTTGCTTTATATTTACCCCATTATATTATAAAATGGAGCACAAAAGTGTGAAAAATACCAAGTTAATGTCTTGGTAACTTTTATATTTCTACATCAATACATTTTTAAGGTATTGTCATATCCTGACTTGATTTGTTAGGTTTGTAATTTGTACAAAGTTAACATTGTAACATATTACTGTATCACCAGTGGTACCCAAACAATAATTGAATATTCCTCTCACACTGAGGTTTATCACTAATTTAAAACCATGGGGTGGTGCACCGGTGGCTCAGTGGCAGAATTCTTGCCTGCTGTGCCGGAGACCCAGGTTCGATTCCCGAAGCCTCCCCATAACAAAAACAGACAAACAAATACCATGTCTGATGAGGTTTTCCAAAGGTTAAGTCACTTGCAAAGAGGGTGAATCGGCTAAAAGATTCCTGCTTAGTAAAGTCAGCTGACAAACTAATTTAGGTTCTCATTTGCAATTTACATTTTTATCACATGAAAGGAACTGAGATAATAACATGTAACAATTTTTTAAAATGTTATAGTCATCATTTCTTCCACATCATTAGGCTAAAGTGTTTCTAATTTTGTCCATATCAAGTAGATTAAGAAACATTTTCAATTTAGACATTCTGAATAAATTAGCTAACCTCTAAGGAGAAATCATTTCCCTGTCAATTTCAAGGCCAATAAGATATATAAACTTCATATTCCTTTAGAGATAAATGAACAGATTTTATATCTCTTAAAATAATACACTAAGGGAGAGTTTCCCAGATAGCCAAAGAACCTATTGCCCATAAAATAAACTTATACTTGTTATATAATGATATAAATACTTGACTTTGCTCTATCAACTCAAATTTTGTAGCATCCTTTGTATCTATCCCTATCTTCACTATAATTCAAGACATAATTATCTCTTACTGGTTTCAATAACCTTCTAACTTGTTTTCCTACAGTCAGTCTCCATTGGCTACAATTTGTTCTATACAACGTTTCCCTACTTAGCAAAGCATAGCCATGATTACATTCACATCTTCTTCATCTTGTATTTCACTCAAAATCACAAGCTGCTATTCTCTAGTCCCAAATCTGTATTCCTGTCTTGCCTCTCTTCCTATTGTATCACTATATGCTGCTCATATGCCAGACTAAATGTTGATGCCTAACATTTCCCATCTTTGAGCCTCTGTATAAACTTTTATTTAGCTTCTCTTTTCTTCTTCCATATCCAGGTACCTGAAAAAGCTGACCGCCAAATCAAGACTTAAAGAAAAATACCACTTCCTATGTGTAGTCTTCTTTAACTCCCAATCAGACAACAATATGATCACTCTCTTCTTTAAACTACCATAGCACATTCTTTGTGTTTCTCATATGGCATCAAGCACATTTACCTTTTTTTAAAAATTATTAATAGCCAGGACTCTGGAGACCAAATGCCTGTGTTTAAATCTTGATTCTTCTACTACCTAACTGTGGGCTCTTAGATACCACTCTCTGTCCCAGCTTCCTCTGTAAAATGGTATATAAGTAACTCAAATTATGAGAATAAAATGACTTAATATTTATAAAGCACATAAAACACTAGGCACACAATAAGCACTGATTAAGTGTTAAATAAAATTTGTAGGCTTGTCTTTTTACTCTGTCTATTGAACATTAAAGCAACATTAAAATCAGGAAGAAATAATTCAATAAACAGAGTACCTCTTATGAGATAACAGGAATCAGACTCTTCTAACTGATAAAAGGCAAAGAAAGAAATGCAGTGAGAACAGTATGTGTAAAATAGCACACCAGTATAGAGCATCAACCATGTGCCAGGCACTAAGCTAAAGGCAGCATATGTATCATCTCAAAATAACCATTTTAAGAAGCATTTTAAGCTACTTCCAATGCTTGAATCTAACCACATGCAATAGTCAGGGAGCTAATGAAAATAATACAGTTCTAGGGGTAGAATGAGCTGAGAAATGGAAGAATGAGGAGTTATAAAATCTAATCCATCTCTGAACTAACACACTATGCCCTTCAGTTTCCTCTCTTAGTTCTCATATTAAAAAATGACAGGTTGAAAGTATGTCCCTCACATTCTTAGAGTACCTATGATATGGATGAAGGATCTGCTTGCTGAGCTAGACCAGGATGTCCTCTGTGGCCTGTTCTACCTAATACCTGGCAGGCCAAAGGAAGTGAGAATGGAGAGGGGACTTGTAGAGTCCTTAACTTAGAGTTAAGTAACCTCAACCCTGAGAGTTCCTGTGTCTTGCCTGTGATCATATAGCTTATCATTGTCAGGTTTCAGACTCATCTGGAGTTAGATGTTTTCACTCTAAATATCAGCATTTTCCCAAACACTAAACCCTTGATTCTGGAGTCAAATTGTGATGGGAGAAACTGATTGCCAAAAGTCCTCATAATACAAGGAAATTGATTATCTTTATGTAATTCAGCAATTCCCATACATATTGGACATCAGACCACTTTTTATCAAGAAGTGGATGTTGAGTTTCTGGGTCAAGATGGCGGCTTAACGTACACATTTTAGTTCGTCCTCCAGAACAACTACTAAATAACCAGAAACAGTACAGAACAGCTCCTGGGGCCACGTCAGTGACCAGACACACAGTATACCCCAGTCTGGACCAGCTAGACCGGTTGTGAGCACCCCCCAGAACCGTGAGTTCCCAAAGCTGAGGAGGCCAGCCCCCCACCCCCACAGGCCACTTCCCAGAGGAGAAAGGAAAGGACTTTACCAGCAGCAGGGACTGGGCACAATCAAACGCCAATTGTGGAACTAATTAACAAATTCTGACTACTAAAAATAGGCCCCCAGCTTAGGTGAACCTGATCAAAGTGGAGGTTGTTCATTTTTGCTCCGGTGCCAAGGGGGCAGGACTGACAGAAAAAGGGGGGAAAAAAGAAGGAAACAGAGGTTTTTGTGGCTGTGTATCTACAAAGGCTTGACTGTCTCTGGATACAGCGGCAGGACTTTTCAGGCTGCAACTGCTCCAGGCATAGGCAGAAGTGAGCTCTTTTGGGGGCTTGTCTGGAGCCTGTGCCTTCTCCAGGGGAGGGGTGAAGCCCAACTCAGGTGGAATCCCTCCATCAAGGAATTCAGACACCAGGGCTTGGTAATTTGAAGCCATTAAAACCAGCCTACAACCTCTCCTCTGTCTCCACCATGCCCCCAGCAGGGAGAGTCTGCCAAAGTTAAAGGTACTGCATCATCTTATGCTGGTGGGACCTGCAGTCAGACAAGCGCCACATACTGGGCAGGAAAAGAAAAGCAGAGCCCAGAGACTTCACAGGAAAGTCTTTCAATCTGTTGGGTCTCACCCTCATGGAAAACTGACGCAGATGACTCTTTCCTCCTGATAGGAGGCCAGTTTGGTCTGGGAAAATCTGGCTGGGATCTATAATATCTAAGTAGACCCTCCTAAGTGTGTGTGGGGAGAGGAACCACACAAGCAGGGCAAAAAACAAGAAAACAAGAACTGAAAAATTCTCCTCTGTTAAACAAAACTTAAGCTAAAGGTCCAGATAAAGCTGAGCGGAATGTCAAAGAACAGACAGACAACAAATTCATCCAGCAAGAAAACCCTAGATAAAAGAAGTGAAAGCAATCTCCAGAATAAACTAATTAAGGTAATTAAATGCCTAGATGCCAGCAAAAAATAACAAATCACACTAGGAAAATTGAAGATATGGCCCAGTCAAAGGAACAAACCAACAAGTCAAATGACATACAGGAGCTGAAACAATTAATTCAGAATATACAAACAGACATGGAAAACATCATCAAAAACCAAACCAATGAATTGAGAGAGGATATAAAGAGGGCAAGGAAAGAACAAAAAGAAGAAACGGAAAGTCTGAAAAAAACAATCACAGAACTTATGGGAATGAAAGACACAGTAGAAGAGATGAAAAAAACAATGGAAACCTACAATGCTAGATTTCGAGAGACAGAACATAGGATTTCTGAACTGGAGGATGGAACATCTGAAATCTGACAAGAAACAGAAACTATAGGGAAAAAAATGGAAAAATATGAGCAGGGACTCAGGGAATTGAAAGGCAATATGAAGCGCACAAATATTCGTGTTGTGGGTGTCCCAGAAGGAGAAAAGAAGGGAAAAGAAGGAGATAAACTAATTGAGGAAATTATCACTGAAAATTTCCCAACTCTTATGAAAGACTTAAAATTACAGATCCAAGAAGTGCAGCGTACCCCAAAGAGAATAGATCCAAATAGACATACTCCAAGACATTTAATAATCAGAATGTCAGAGGTCAAAGAGAAAGAGAGGATCTTGAAAGCAGCAAGAGAAAAGCAATCCATCACATACAAGGGAAGCCCAATAAGACTATGCGCAGATCTCTCAGCAGAAACCATGGAGGCGAGAAGACAGTGGGATAATATATTTAAATTATTAAAAGAGAAAAACTGCCAACCAAGAATTCTATATCCAGCAAAATTGTTCTTCAAAAATGAAGGAGAAATTAAAATATTTTCAGACAAAAAAATCACTGAGAGAATTTGTGACCAAGAGACCAGCTCTGCAAGAAATACTAAAGGGAACACTAGAGACAGATATGAAGACAGAAGAGAGAGGTGTGGAGAAGAGTGTAGAAAGGAAGACTATGAGTAAAGGTAAAAAGAAGGAAAATTAGATATGACATATAAAATCCAGAAGGCAAAATAGTAGAAGAAAGTACTACCCATGCAGTAATAACACTGAATGTTAATGGATTAAACTCTCCAGTCAAAAGACATAGTCTGGCAGAATGGATTAAAAAACAGGACCCATCTACATGCTGTCTCTACTCAAAGGACATGAGGCCAAGGACACAAATGGACATTTACACACCAATGTTTATAGCAGCATTATTAACAATTACCAAGAGATGGAAACAGCCAAAATGTCCATCAACAGACAGTTGGCTAAACAAAATGTGACATTTACATAAGATGGAATATTATGCAGATGTAAGACAGAATAAAGTTATGAAGTATGTTACAACATGAATGGACATTAAGGACATTATGCTGAGTGTGATTAGCCAGAAACAAAAGGACAAATACTGTATGGTCTCACTGATATGAACTGACATTAGTGAATAAACTTGGAATATTTCCTTGGTAACAGAGACCATCAGGAGATAGAAATAGGGTAAGATATTGGGTAATTGGAGCTGAAGGGATACAGATTGTGCAACAGGACTGAATATAAAAACTCAGAAATGGACAGTACAATATCACCTAACTGTAATACAATTAAGTTAAAACACTGAATGAAGCTGCATATGATATTGATAAAGGGAGGAGGGCTGGGGCATAAATGAAATCACAAAGAAAGACGATAAAGACTGAGATGGTGTAATCTAGGAATGCCTAGAGTGTATAATGATAATGACTAAATGTACAAATTTAAAAAATGTTTTTGCATGAGGAAGAACAAAAGAATGTCATTACTGCAGGGTGCCTAAAATAGATAGTACTTAACATTTTAAAATTTCAACTAATGTGTGAGACTAAAGCAAAAAATGTTTATTTGGTACAAATCTCTACTTTGACAAGTGCATCTCCTAATATAACTTATGTAGATAGTTGATTGAACACCTTAAGTACATGGAACTTTGTATAGGCCATGAGATTTTGTTGATTTGTCCAGGTGATGCCCTGATGAATCCCAGAGTGATTTGATCAGTGAGTGGAAAAGTATTTTCAAAGTCCCCTCCGGGGAATGGTGAGAACGGGGAAAAACTCAACTTCCCCAAGTTGAATTCTTGATATTCTCACAAGCAGTATGGACAACCAAAGCTATAGGCTGAGCCCCCAGTCTTGGGGTTTGTTCATATGAAACTTAACCCCACAGGGGATAGGTCAAGCCTACTTAAAATTAAGCCTAAGAGTTACCCCCAAGAGAACCTCTTTTGTTGTTCAGATGTGGCCTCTCTCCAGCCAACACAGCAAGCAGACTCACCACCCTCCCCCCTCTCTACGTGGGACATGACTACCAGGGGTGTGGATCTTCCTGGCAGTGTGGGACAGAAATCCTAGATTGAGTTGAGATTCAGCATCAAGGGATTGAGAAAAAGCTCTAGAATGAGCTGAGACCCAGCATCAAGGGATTGAGAAAAACTTTTCGACCAAAAGGGGGAAGAGTGAAATGAGACAAAGTGTCAATGGCTGAGAGATTCCAAACAGAGTAGAGAGGTTATCCTGGAGGTTATTCTTATGCATTAAGTAGATATCACCTTGTTATCCAAGATGTAATGGAGAGGCTAGAAGGAACTGCCTGAAAATGTAGAGCTGTGTTCCAGTACCGTGTTTCTTGATGATGATTGTATAATGATATAGCTTTCACAATGTGACTGTGTGACTGTGAAAAACTTGTGTCGGATGCTCCTTTTATCTACCTTGCCAACAGATCAGAGGAACATATGGAACAAAAATAAATAATAGGGGGAACAAATGTTAAAATAGATTTAGTTTGAAATGCTAGTGATCAATGAAAGGGATCAGTAAAGGGTATGGCGTGTAAAATTTTTTTTTTCTGTTTGTTATTTTTTCTGTTGTCTTTTTATTTCTTTTTCTGAATTGATGCTAATGTTCTGGGAAATGATCATGATGATGAATATGCAACTATGTGATGATATTGTGAACTGCTGAGTGTGTGTTGGGAATGTTTGTGTTTCTTGTAATTTTTTTTTAATGAATAAAAAATTTAAAAAAGCAAAACAAAACAAACAAAAAAGAAGTGCATGTTAATAGCTAATGGGTATTTTACTCTCTTTAAGAACTTTATGCTATTTGACTAAGCTTAAAGTTGTCCAGGGAAATTTCTGGAGGCAATCAGAAAAGGGAGAGGGTCATCAGGGTCCTCAATATCCCCCCATTTGTCAAAAATAAGCCACAGAAACAATCTTATATAATCAGGTATATCTAGAAATGGAATTCTAAAAACTACATTGATGGACACTGGTGAAAACTCTTTGTTGATATTTCAAGTCAGTCAGCCTTTCCTTCCTGCCTTTCCCATCTCCTTCACTTCACCCTCTCTCCCTTCCTTCCTTCCTTCTTTCCTTCCTTCCATCCATCCATCTATTCATTCATCCATCCATCTTTTCTTCTTCCTTCCATCTTTTCAAGATTCACACAACTTAAAGAACTGTGAATACTGCGTTTTTAGAAATAAGAGAAGATAAATTGATCCAGGCAAGAACCCACAATAGCAAGGAATATCAATTTGCAGAGTGAGTAACATATTTACAATACTCTGGAGAATCACCTTCACAAACATCATTCAGATCATTCTAAACCAGGAGCTAAAGACCATGAGAAATGTAAAGCCTCCTATGACTCTCTGTTCCTCTGACATACATGTCATATCCATCCTCACTCAATTCCAGAACACATATAAGCAGCACTGGCCTTTATCTAGTAGACACAAAGATGATCCAGAGAGGGCGACTTGAAGGTAAAGAAGCAATGCTTTGAATTACAAAATGCCTTCTGCCAAATACAAAAATTTAATGGAGAATACAAATGACCCTCAAACATGAAAAGGTGCTTAACCTTACTCATAATACCATAAATTCAAACTGCACTGAGAAATCATTTCCCAGTAATCAGAAGGGCAAAAATCCAGTGGTCTGACATCCCATTCTGGTGCAAAGCTGTAGGAAACAAGCACTCACATACATTTCAAGGGGAACAGGGTAGAGTGAAAAATGGTAAAACCCATATGGAGGGAGATCTAGAAATATCTAATAGCAAAAGAGATGCGTTTTATCCTTTGACCCGGTGATCCCATTTATGGAATTCTACCCTATAAAACATCTGTATATATATATGAAATGACTTATGTATAAGATTATTCAATTCTATTGTTGTTATTAGTTGCTCAACCACTTACTGTGTGACCTGAAACCTCATTAGTAAAGTAATATACTTATTTTAAAAAATGACTAGTTGAGTCTATTTATTTGAACTGGAAAGGGCTTGTAGAGGAGAACTAAGCACAGCCTTGTGAAAAAGCTACAATTTACATGAGGTGTTAGCATTGCTCATGGCAGATGTGCAATAAATATTTGCTGAACGTATTAATTATTAAAACATGAAATAGGATGATTCGGAGAGTTCGTCTTATTGTTGGAGTTACAGTGAAATAAATGTTGATAGAATCATTTCAAAAAAATTTCATTTATTTGTAACTGCAGCCACATATATTAGATATCCAATAAAATAAGCTTTAATGATGTAATTCTATTGATATTTACCAAGCAATTAACAAGGGCTATAGGTAGGAAGATCCATAGCAGAGCTGTGAAAAACCTATGAAAATCAATCACTGCACCAAGGATCAATAAAGAATGAAAGACATATTCTCTGCTCTCAAAGGACCCAAACTTCAGAGTGGGAAGGGAATCATGTCCAACAGCTAGACATGTTATATGAATAAAATACAGCTGTGAAGACAGAGGAAAGACTGATCCTGTCTAAGGGAAACAGAATTATAGGAAGGTATCCTAAAGGCTATATATTTGAATTGGTTTTATTATCAGGTTAAAGAGAAAGAACATTCTGGATAAAGGGAACAGCATGAGTAAAGGCACAGAAGTAGAACTGGGGAAAAAAAACACTGAGCTGAATAATGGAATGAGTAGAAAAATATTATTTCCTGGAGATTTTTAGGAAAAATAGAAATATTTATCCCACCAAGTTAGTTGGAGTTCACTGGTGTCCAGAAGCTAGAACCCACCTTCCAATCCTATGGATCTGTGTCACCAACAATGAACCTTCATTTGTTCATTTATCAAGTTATTTATCGAGCATCTAATACAGTTGTGATGGTTTGAATTTATATACACCCCAGAAAACCATGCTTTTAAAGCTAATCCATCCTGTGGGTATAAGCCTACTCTAAGTAGGACCTTTTGAATAGGCTACTTCAGCTAAGGCATGGCCCAGGGTGGGTCTTGATTCTCTGACTGGAGTCCTTTGTAAGGGGATGAAATTCAGACAAAGAGAGAGAAAACAATGGAAGCAAGAAGCTGAAAGCAAGGAAAGCAAGAAGAAAAAGGAAAGACCAGCAGATACCCACCACATGTCTTGCCATGTGACAGAGGAGTCTAGGATTGTTGGCAGCCAGTTGTCAGGAAGAAGGAATTATCTTGATGATGTCTTGATTTGAATATTTTCACGGCCTCAGAACTGTAAGCTTATAAACTAACAAATTTCTATTGTTAAAAGCCAGCCCATTTTTTGGTATCTGCTTTCAGCAGCCTAGCAAACTAGAACAAAGGTCCAGGCACTGCTTTAGGTGATTGGCTTATTTAGTAGTGAACAAAACAAATACCTGCCCTCATGGAGCATGTATTCTTGTGTATAAGAAAAGAGACAAACAATAACCAAAAATAAATAACTAAAATACATAAAAAAAAGTAGACAATGATAAAGGCTATAGAGAAAAATAAAGAATGGAAGGAAGACTGGAAGTACTGGCAGAAGCAATTTTAAATTGGAGAGTCAGAAGAGGCCTTACCAAAAGAAGCGAGAGAAAAGCAAGGATAGGGGGCCTAAAAGGATTTAAAACATCTACTGTAAAGGCCTGAGGTGGTAGCATAGTAGAATATCAGGCAGGTTCAAGGAACATTAAGAAAGACAGTTTGGCTGAGGCTTCTTAGCAAGAGGATGAAGAGATAGAGCAAATGAGGTCAGAAAAGAAATAAGGGGTATAAATGGGGAAGAAGAATTTAGTTTTTATTCTGATTTGAGATGAAACGCCCTTGAAGAGTTTAGAGCAAAGGAATGAAGTGATTTGACGAGTCTTAAGAAGATAACACAGGCTACTGTGCTTAGACTGACAGGGGTAAGGCTACTGTGGTGGAATAGAGCCATACTCCCCAGAAAAATATGTTTTAAACTTAATCCATTCCTCTGGATGTGAACTCAATGTAAAAAGGACCTTCAGCTAAGATGTGGCCCAATTCAATCAATATGAGTCTGAATCCTATTATTGGAGTCCTTTTTAAGCAGAATGAAATGCATACAAAAAGGGAGAAAGCCACAGGAAGCAAGAAGCTGACAAAAAGCAGTCAGAAGCTAAAATCAATGGAACCTAGAAGAGAACAGAATGGCCAGAGAGGCCACCATGTGCACTGCTATGTGAGATAGGAACTAAGGACCAAGAATCACTGCAGCCAGCCCCAGAACAACATCTTTGGGGAAAAAACATCACCTTGATGACACCTTGATCTGTACATTTTCTCAGCCTCAAAACTGTGAGATAATAAATATACTGTTTAACCCAACCCAGTTCATTATAATCTGTTTGAGCAGTCAAGGAAACTAAAATAGGTACCAAGAGGAAAATCAGTTATGAGGCTACAGCACATATCAGGTCAGAGAAGATGTTAACTTAGATGAAGATTGGTCCAATGATTGCGAGTTGATTGAAATCCAGATATATCTGGAAGGAAGAGCCAGTTTAACGTCCTGATAGATTGGACATAGGGCATGAGAAAAAGAAGATTCAAAGATGATTCCAAAGTTTTGTGTCCAGTTAACTGGAAGGATGGCATTGCCATTACTGAGATAAGGCAGACTGCAAAAATAGATTTTGAGGGAAGATAAGGAAGCTAGAGTTGGACTTTAAAGCTAGAGGTGCCTATTCAAGCAGAGATGTCAAGTGGACAGTAAGACACTCAAATCTACAAAATGGGAGAGATTCAGGCTGGAGGTCAATATTTGAGAGACAGCAGAATAAGGCGAGTATATAAAGTTTACTCCCAAAGATGGTGGCACAGGGAGGTGTGGGATTTAGTCCGTCCTATAGGGCAGCTAATAAAATAGTCAGAACTACTACCTAGAATAACTGTTGGGGGGTCTCCCGTGACTGGATACACATTATTACAAGTATGGAATAGGTGGAAGGGCTGAAATCACAGCGTAGAACTGTAAGTCTCCCAAGCCATGGAGAGACCAGAGCTCTCTTAGTTAGAGAAGCTATTTGAATTTATATGTAAGATTAAATATTGTCTTGGAATAGCTCCATCAATAAGCAATGGAATTGGAGATGAAGGGATACAGACTATACAACGGGACTGGATATAAAAACTCAGAAATGGACAGCACAATACTACCCAATTGTAATGCAATTATGTTAAAACACTGAATGAAGCTGCATGTGAGGTATAGGTTTTTTGTTTTTGTTTTTTTTGTTTTTTTTTCTTTCTATTATTGTTTTAATTCTTATTCTGCTGTCTTTTTATTTCTTTTTCTAAATTGATGCAAATGTACTAAGAAATGATGAATATGCAACTATGTGATGTTATTAAGAATTACTGATTGTACATGTAGATTGGAATGATTTCTAATTGTTTTGTTAATTCTTTTTTTAATTAATAAAAAAAAAAATAAGCAATGGAACATCATCCCCTTCTTCTGTATAATAGAGCATCTTTCACCTATTCCTTTCATTCTTCTGAAAAGAAAACTGTCAGCTTTGCCTCCCCCAAGAGGAAAGAAATTGTTTCTTGAAGGCCAGAAAATCAAACATTTCTCAAATAGATTTTAGAGCCATCTGCACTTGCTAGTGCTACAATGGAATCCTTCAAATTATGTTTTCTAACTTTCCACTTCATAGAAGAATATGTGTAGTTTTGAATGAAAATAAATTAAAACTCCTAATCTAGAATTTACAATAAGAAGAAATCTCCACAGGCCAGCCTATCTTTCATTCCAAATTAAATAAGAGGGAGAATTATACAAATATAGCATTCCAGATTCTTACATGATATCATAACCAACACAAACTTCCCCATTTTTTGTGTGTTTGGTTTTGAGTAAAGAGTTGAAAAAAATCGTTCTCCTTTTTGCACAAGATTTCCTTTTTTAATTGAAAAATCTTCACACATATATATTCTATACTTGGTGTACAACCAATGGCTCACAACATCACATAGTTGTGTATTCATCACCAGGATCATTTTTTACACATTTGCATCACTCCAGAAAAAGAAATAAAAAGAAAAAAATAAACAACTCATACATACCATACACATTACCCCTCCATCTCATTGACCACTACTCTTTCTATCTACCCAATTTATTTTACCCTTTGTCCCCCCTATTATTATTTGTTTATTTGGCCATATTTTTACTTATCTTTCCAGACCCTGGATAAGGAGCATCAGACACAAGGTTTCACGATCACACAGTCACATTGCAAACGTTATATCTTTATACAATTGTCTTCAAGAATCTAGGCTACTGGAACACAGCTCAACAGTTTCAGGTACTTCCCTCTAGCCACACCAATACACCCTAAACTAAAAACTGATATCTATATAATGCATAAAAATAACCTCCAGGATAACCTCTTGACTGTTTGAAATCTCTCAGCCACTGAAACTTTATTTTGTCTCATTTCTCTCTTCCCCTTTTCGTCAAGAAGGCTTTCTCAATTTCTTGATGTTGGGTCCTGGCTTATCCTGGGCCTTCTGTTAAATAGTGCCAGCGAAATTTACACCCGTGGGAGTCATGTCCCACATAATGGGGAGGGCAGTGAGTTCACTTACCAAGTTGGCTCAGAGAGACAGGCCATATCTGAACAACAAAAGAGGTTCTCTGGGGGTGACTCTAAGGCAAAATTTTAAGTAGGCTTAGCCATCTTTTGCAGGAATGAGTTTCATAAGGGAAAATCCCAAGATCGAGGGCTTGGCCTAATTCTTTTTAAATAGTTTTATTGAGATATACTCATACACCATATAGACCATCTGAAGTATACAATTACTGGCTTACAGTGTCATCATGTAGTTGTGAATACATCCCCATGATCAATTTTGGAACAATTTCATTACTCTAGAAAGGAAATAAAAATAAAAAATAAAACCTAAATCTTCCCATACCCCTTATCCACCCTCCACCACCTCACTGACCAATAGCATTGGTGTGGTACATTTGTTAAGTGTTAATGAAAGAATATTAAAATATTACTGTTAACCATAGTCCATAGTTTGCAACAGGTACAATTTCCCCTATGTATCCATCTATTATTTTTTTTTAACATTTGTTCCCCCTGTTATTTATTTATTTTTAATCCATATGTTTTACTCATCTGTATATACCGTAGATAAAACAAGCATCAGACACAAGGTTTTCATGATCACACAGTCACATTGTGAAAGCTAGATCATTATACAATCATTTTCAAGAAACATGGCTATTAGAACACAGCTCTACAGTTTCAGGTACTTCCCTCTAGCCTCTCTAATACCCCTTAGACTAAAAAGGGGATATCTATATAATGCATAAGAATAATCTCCAGGATAACCTTTCAACTCTGTTTGGAATCTCTCAGCCATTGACACTTTATTTTGTCTCATTTCACTCTTCTCCCTTTTGGTAGAGAAGGTTTTCTCAATCCCTTGATGCTGAGTCCCAGCTCATTCTAGGATTTCTGTCCCATGTTGCCAGGGAGGTTTATACCCCTGGGAGTCATGTCCCACGTAGAGAGGGGAGGGCTGTGAGTTGGCTTTCCGTGTTGGCTGAGAGAGAGATAGGCCACACCTGAGCAACAAAAGAGGTTCTCTAGGGGTGACTCTAAGGCCTACTTTTAAGCAGGCTTAGCCTATTCTTTGTAGGATAAGTTTCATATGAACAAACGTAAGATTGAGGGCTATTGATTTGGTTGTGCCCACTGCTTGCAAGAATATCAGGAATTCTCCAACTGGGGAAGTTGAATTTTTCCCCTTTCTCGCCATTCCCCAAAGGGGATTTTGCAAATACTTTTTTGTTTACTGTTCGAATCACTCTGGGATTTATCAGGACATCACACTGGACAAACCCACAAAATTTCATGGAGGACTTTGCCTATTGATTTGGTTGTCCCTACCGATTGCAAGAATATCAGAAATTCTCCAAAAAGGGAAGATGATTATTTATTCCTTTCTTCCCATTCTCCCAAGGGGGAGAAGTTACAAGTTTCCAGACAAAGCCTGTAAAAAAAAATAATTTATTACCTCTCACCCCCATTAACATTTGAATTGGTGTATTTTTGTTAAACTGACAAAAAAATATTATAATTGTACTATTAAGTATAGTTCACAGTTTCCATTTGCACACATTATTCCAATCTCTCACCCTATGATTAATATCCTGCATTAGTATGGTATACTTATTATAATTTATGGAAGAACATTTTTATAATTGTAGTATTAACCATAGTCCATCATTTATAATATGGCTCACTGTTGGACAGTCCTGTTTTATCTTTAACCTTTATTCTAATAACATATATATGGCCTAAAATTTCCCTTTTAACCACCATTCACATATATAATTCAATGTTGTTACTTACATTCACAGTGTTGTGCTATCATCTCCACCATTTGTTTCCAAAACTGAACAATCAACTTAAATGGAAATTTTGTACCGATTAAGCATTAAGCCCCATTCTCAATCCCCACTACATTCCCTGAAACCTATACAAGATTCTGAATATATGAGATCTCATATTCTAATGATTACGTATCAATGAAATCATGTAATATTTATCTTTTTGTGCCTAATGTACTTCACTCAACAGGATGTCTTCAAAGTTCATCCATGTTTCGCATGTATCAGGATTTCATTGCTTTTAATGGCCAAATAATATTTCAAGTTTAGCTTATCCACTTATTGGTTGATGGAAACTTGGGTTGCTTCTATCTTTAGGCATTGTGAATAATGCTGTTATGAACATCGGTGTAAAAACATCTGTAATTATATACTTAGCTATCTGAGGAGCTAGATAACTGTCTTTCACAGCAGCTGTAACATTTTACATTTCTGCCAGCAATGAATGAGTGCTATTTTTCCAAATCCTCTCCAAAACTTGTAATTTTTTATTTTTTCAATAGCCATTTTTATAGGTGTGAAATAGTACCTTCTTGTGGTCCTGATTTGCATTTCTCTGATAGCTAATGATGTTGAGCATCTTCTTAAGTGGTTTCTGGCAACTTGTATATCTTATTTGGGAAGACTATCTATTCAAGTCTTTTGCCCATTTTTCAACTGGGTTATCTGTCCTTTTGTTGTTGACCTGAAGGATTTCATTATACATTCTTGGTGTTTAACCTTTACCAGATATGTGGTTTCAGATATTTTCTCCCATTGTGTAGGCTGTCATTTTATTTTCCTGATAAAGTGCTTTGAGGCATAAAAATTTTTAATTTTGATGAGGTCCCATTTGTCTATTTTAACTTTTGTTGCTTGTAGTTTGGGTGTAAAGTTTCAGAAACCATTGCCTGAAGATGTTTCCCTAGGTTTTCTTCTAGAAATTTGGTATTTCTGGCTTTTATATTTAGGTCTTTGATCCATTTTGAGTTTATTTTTGTATAATATGTGAGACAGGAGTAGTCCTTTTTCTTTTTCATAAATGGAGATCCAGTTTTCTCAGGACATTTGTTAAAGAAACTATTATTCCCAATTGTGTGGTCTTTGCCCCTTGTCAAAAATCAGTTGGCCATAAATACGAGGATTGAATGCTGAGCTCTCAATTCAATTACACTGTTCTACATATCTGTCCTGGTACCCGTATCAGGCTGTTTTGATTACTGTGGCTCTGTAAAAAGTTTTAAGATCAAACGTGTGAGTCTTCCAACTTCACTCTTCTTTTTCAAGATGCTTTGACTATTCAGTGCCCCTAATCCTTCCAAATAAATTTGCTGATTGGCTTTTCCATTTCTGCAAAGAAGGCTGTTGGAACTTTTATTGGGATTGTATAGAATCTATAAATTGCTTTCAGTAGAACTGGCATCTTAATATTTAGCCTTCTAATCCACGAACATGGAATGTCTTCCCATTTATTTATGTCTACTTTGATTTCTTTAAGCAATATTTTCAAGTTTTCTGTATACAAGTTCTTGATTCTTTTAGTAGCTATCGTAAATGGAATTTTTAATTGATTTGTTTACTCATTGCCTGTGTATGGAAACACTCCTAATTTTTAGGTGTTGATCTTGTATCCCAACACATTGCTGAATTCATTTATTAGCTCTAGGAGTTTTGCTGTGGATGTTTCAGGATTTTCTACATACAGGATCATGTCATCTACAAATAGGGAAGGTTTTACTTCTTCCCTTCTAATTGGGAAGGCTTTTATTTCTTTTTCTTGCTCTGGAAAGAACTTTCAGTACCAGACTGAATAACAGTGGTGACAGTGAACATATTTGTCTTGTTCCTGGTCTTATAGGAAAGTTTTTAGTCTTTTACCATTAAGTAGGATGCTAACTGTGGGTTTTTCATATGCACCCTTTACCACGTTCAGGAAGTTTTCTTTAATTCTACCGTCCTAACAGTTTTTATCGAGAAGCAGAGTGGGATTTTGTCAAATGCCTTTTCTGCATCAGTTGAGACGATCATGTGATTTTTTCCCTTTGTTCTCTTAAATTAGCGTATTACATTAACTTCTTAAATATTTTGAAACACCCTTGTTTATAAGGGATAAATCCCACTTGAACGTGGTATTTAATTATTTCAATGAGCTTTCGGATTCTGTTTGCTAGTATTTTATTGAGGATTTTTGTATCATCTTTCATAAGACATACTGATGCATAATTTTTTTTATCTTGTGATATCTTTATATGGCTTTGGTATGAAGGTAATGCTGGCCTTATAGAATGAACTGGGTAGTGTTCTCTCCTTTTCAATTTTTTGGAAAAGTCTGAGCAGAATTGAAGTCTTCTTGGAATGTTTGAAGAAATTCCCCTATAAAGTCACCTAGTCTGGGGCTTTTAATTCTTGGGAGGCTTCTCGTTTTAACATTTTTAAAATTGTGAAATATAGCATGTATACAAAAAAAAGCAATAAATTTCCAAGTACATCCTAACAAGTAGTTATAGAACAGATTTTGGTATGGGTTACAGTTCCGAGATTTTTCATTTTTTCTTCTAGCTGCTCTAAGACACTGGAAACCAAAACAAATATCAATATAATGATTCAGCAGTCATACTCAATTGCTAAATCCTATCTTCTCTGTTATATTCCTTCTTCTCTTTTTTTTTTCTTTTTTGTGAAAAATAACATATATACAAAAAAGCAATACATTTCAAAGTATATTTCAACAATTATCTGTAGAACAGATTTCAGAGTTTGGGTTATAATTCCACAATTTTAGGTTTTTACTTCTAGCTGCTCTAAGGTACTGGATACTAAAAGAAATACCAATATAACGATTCAGTACGCATACTCATTTGTTAAATCCTACCTTCTCTGTATAACTCTACCATCACCTTTGATCTTTTCCCACTCTTTAGGGGTATTTGGACTATGCTCATTCTAACTATTTCATGTTGGAATGAGCTGTCAATAATATGGGATGGGGGATAGAACAAGTTGATGTTCCAGAGTGGCTGGTCCCTCTGTATTTTAGGACTTATCTTGTCCAGGGACCCATCTGGAGGTTGTAGGTTTCTAGAAAGTTACCCTAGTGCATGGAACCTTTATACAATCTTATATAATGCCCTAAGTATTTTTCAGGATTGGCATGAATGATTTTAGTTGGTGTGTTAGTTAGATTCAGTTGTCAACTTGGCCAGATGAGCATACCTAATCTTGTTGCTGCGGACATAAGCCAACGGTACGTGAACTTCATCTGTTGCCAATAACATCTGCAGTCGGCTAGGAGGTGTGTCTGCTGCAATGAGTGACGTTTGACTTAATTGGCTGGTGCTTAAATGAGAGATCGCAACATAGCACAGCCTAGCAGCTTGGCATTCCTCATCTCAGCACTTGCAGCTCAGCCCAGGCCCTTGGAGATGGAGAAAGAAATCACCCCGGGGAAAGTTGTTGGAACCCAGGGGCCTGGAGAGAAGACCAGCAGAGACCATCCTGTGCCTTCCACGTAGGAAAGAACCTCAGTGGAAAGTTAGCTGCCTTTCCTCTGAAGAACCAACAAAATAAATCCCCTTTTATTAAAAGCCAATCCATCTCTGGTGTGTTGCATTCCGGCAGCTAGCAAACTAGAACAGTTGGGGTTCGGCAAGTTATGATAGGTAGTAGTGTCTAACTGAAGCTTGTGTAAGAGTGATCTCCAGAGTAGCCTCTTGACTCTATTTGAACTCTCTCAGCCACTGATACCTTATTTATTACAATTCTTTCCCCTCTTTTGGTCAGGATGGCATTGTTGATCCCATGGTGCCAAGGTCAAACTCACAGCTGGGAGTCATCTCCTGTGCCACCAGGAAGCTTTCATCCCTGGATGCCATGTCCCACATAGGGGAGAAGGCAATGGTTTCATTTGCAGAGTTGGGCTTAGAGAGAGAGAGGCCACATTTGAGTAACAAAAGAGGTCCTCCAGAGGTGACCAGCATACCTATACATAGGTTAAGCTTCTCTGCTACATACATAAGCTTCACAAGAGCAAGCTTCAAGATCAAGGGCTTGAAAGTCCCCTTGGGGGAATGGTGAGAAAGGGGGAAATTTCAATTTCCCCATGTGGAGAATTCCTGATATTCTCACAAGCAGTGGGGATAACCAAAGCAATAGACCAAGCCCTCAATCCTGTGGTTTGTTCATATGAAACTTTTCCCCTCAAAGAATAGACTAAGCCCACTTAAAATTAGTCCTGAGAGTCACCCCCAAGAGAACCTCTTTTGTTGCTCAGATGTGGCATCTCTCTCTTAGCCAACACGACAAGCAAACTCACTGCCCTTCTCTTTTCTACATGGGACATGACTCCCAGGGGTATAAACCTTCCTGGCAATGTAGGACAGAAATCCTAGAATGAGCTGGGTCTCAGCATCATGGGATTGAGAAAACCTTCTAGATCAAAAGGGAGAAAAGAGAAATGAGGCAAAATAAAATGTCAATGGCTGAGAGATTTCAAATAGAGTTGAGAGGTTATTCTTATGCATTATATAGATATCACTTTTTTAGTTAAGGTATATTGGAGAGGCTGGAGGGAAGTGCCTGAAAATATAGAACTGTGTTCCAGTAGCCATGTTTCTTGAAGATGATTGTATAATGATATAGCTTTTGCAACGTGATTTTGTGATTGTGAAAACCTTGGGTCTGATGCTCCTTTTATCTACGGTATGGAAAGATGAGTAAAACATATGGATTAAAAATAAATAAATAATAGGGGGAACAAATGTTAAAATAAATTTAGTAGATTGAAATGCTAGTGTTCTAGTTTGCTGGCTGCCAGAATGCAATATACCAGAAACAGAATGACTTTTAAATAGGGGAATTTAATGAATTGCTAGTTTACAGTTCTAAGGCTGAGAAAATGCCCCAATTAAAGCAAGTCTTTAGAAATGCCCAATCTAAGGCATCCAGGGAAAGATACCTAGGTTCAAGAAGGCCGATGAAGTTCAGGGTTTGTTTCTCAAGTGAGAAGGCACATGGCAAACACAGTCAGAGTTTCTCTCTCATCTGGAAAGACACATGGTGAACATGATCAGGGTTTCTCTCTCACCTGGAAGGGCACATGGCAAACATGGCATCATCTGCTAGCTTCTTCTCCTGGCTTCCTGTTTCATGAAGCTCCCCGGGAGACATTTTCCTTCTTCATCTCCAAAGGTCGCTGGCTGGTGGACTCTGCTTTTTGTGGCTATGTCATTCTGCTCTGCTGTCTCTGAATCTCCTTCATTCTCCAAAATGTTTCCTCTTTTATAGGACTTCAGAAACTTATCAAGACCCACCCAAATGGATGGAGACATGTCGTCACCTAATCCAGTTTAACAACTACTCTTGATTAAATCACATCTCCAGGGAGATGATCTGATTACAGTTTCAAACATACAGTATTGAATAGGGATTATTCTGCCTTTACGAAATGGGAACTTGATTAAAACATGGCTTTTCTAGGGGACACACATCCTTTCAAACCAGCACAGCTAGTGATCAATGAAAGGGAGTGATAAGGGGTATAGAAAAAAAATAGGGGAAACAAAGGCTAAAAAATATTGGGTAGATGGAAATAGTAGCAATCAATGAGAGGGAGGGGTAAGGGGTATGGTATTATGAGGTTTTTTTCTTTAATTTCTTTTTCTGAATTGATGCAAATGTTCTAAGAAATGCTCATGGTGATGAATATACAACTATGTGATGATACTGTGAGTCACTGATTGTATACCAACAATGGTATGATCATATGGTAAGAAAGTTCGTGTTTGCATGTTGTTATGCTTAAAAAAAAAAAAAAAAAGATCAAGGTCTTGGCCTATTGATTTGGGTGTCCCAAATGTCTGACACAGTATATGAGGTTTCCCCGATGGTAAAGCTGAATAGTTCCATATTTTTCTCCCATCCCTCACAGGACTTTGCAAATACTCTTCAATTATATGCTTCATATACTCTGGGATGTATCCAGGCATTACATTAAAATATACAGGATTAAAGGCCTTTGTTCTTATTCTGGGCTTGTTAGGAGGTATTTGATAACTGACTTTATCTCTTTACTAGAAATTGGTTTGAGATCTTCTGCTTCTTCTTGATTCAGTGTTGGTAGTTTCTGTGTTTCTAAGAACTGGTCCAGTTCACTTAGGTTATCTAATTTATTGGCATATAGTTGTTCATAGTATCCTCTTATGGTCCTTTTGATTTCAGCAGGGTCAGTATTAATGTTCCCCTTTGCATTTCTGATTTTCATTATTTGTGTCCTCTGTTTTTCCCCTTGTCAGTCGAGTTAAAGGTTTGTCAATTTTATTGACCTTTTTAAAGAACCAACTTCTGGTTTGTTGATTCTATTCATTTATCCTCACTTGTTTTGGTTTGCTAAGACTGCTGGTATGTAATGTACCAGAGATGGACTGGCTTTTGCAAAGAGGATTTATTTAGTTGCAAACTTACACTTACATCTTTGTATACTGTACATCCAAAACCATAGATTTATCATTACTGCTTATACATTTGCATTTTAGCACCTGCAGGATGTAAGATGTACAGTTACATACCAAAAATATAAAACAATAGTACTGGCTTTTGTAATAACCCAAATGGTTGTCTTTACTGCAGGTATATATTTCTTTATATGCCTTTGATCCACAGTCCGGTGTTCTTTCTTTTCAGTCTGATGAACTCCCTTTAACATTGCTTATAGGTGGGTAGGTCTAGTGATGATTAAATCCCTCAGCTTTTTTTTATTACACAGGAATCACAATAACAATACAACACAAAAAAGCAAGTACTAGAATGGATTCTTAGTGATTAAAAATTAGGTCAAATTTGGAGAAAAATAAAAAAAGAAAAGATTTGGGCTAACTGTTCATTACTAGAAGAATAAAAAAGCACCCAGAATTCCAAAGGACAAAGAATAAGGGTGGAGCATAAAGGAAGGTGCTAATTTAATATATAAGAGTAAGAAGTCTTTTGCCTCCATTTAGGGTTATCCATGAAGTTTGGAATCATAAACAAGAATTCCTGTTTCTCCATATATAAAACAAAGAATATATACTTCTTTTCATTGTGGAGCGATGCAAAAATATTTTAGTACATTTTCAAGTATTCTGGAGAATGATGCTGATTAAATCTAAATTGCTTTATCTATCACCCCAAATAACTTATCAATATATATTTGTAAGAGAAGCTGAAATTATGATTCAGCAAAGGTAGTCAACTTTCTTTTATTTACTCTGTATATTATCTATAGAGACCTATGCCTCTCTCTTCTTTTCTTATATATTGGCCAAGGCCAAAGAGGTAAAGATGAAAGATAAAGGCTGCAAGCTTGAGATCTTTTTCTCAAAGAAACGATGATTTCAGTGAGTCAGTCAATGTAACAATAATTTTTTATATTGATAGTTGCCTTGTGCTTACCTTATAAATCAAACACTTAATTTTGTAGACTATATTAATCAGGGAATTATATATATAACAAGTTAAGTAATATTACAAAGAACAACCCTATTATTTTTGTTTCCTTTTAAAATAAAGCAAATTATTACCAGAGGCATAAATCTCACATTTTCAATAATCCACAAAGCATTACTATCTCATAGTATTTTTTCCAGCATTCAACAGCCTCTACTGCAGATGGGTCTTCTTTAATATTCTTCTGATACTTAATAAGTTTGGCACACTTGTTTTTATATTCTCCAAAGTTTTTTAAAAATGTTGTGCGATCGAACCAGGTATTGTTCCATCCTGAATATCATACCACAAATTAATCCTTTCTTCAATCAAAGCAGTGTAATTCTCACAGCTTTGTGCAACATCCCAGCTTCTCCAAAGAAAGTCATAAAAAAAACCTTACAGTTTCCAAGGCCGGAGCAATATCATGCATATCAGCACCTTGTCCTTCAACAGGGTATACTTCCAAGAGAGGTACACTATGCTCCATTTCTTCCAAAATCTCATCGAACAATCCCTCAACCAGTTAACTGAGAAAAGGAATAGAAGCTTCTTAATATTTCACAAAGAAAAATTCAGATTTGTTTTTCAGACTCCAAGTCATCTGTCTTTTAATTTTAATTTTTCTGATAGATATTTGCTGATAGCTTCATCAACATCTTCTGCAGTTTGAGTTCATGAAAATGGCTTCAAATCAAAGCATCATCAAAGTGATGCTTTCTTCCAGAAGACTGGCTGCTGGCGATCCTTGACTCCCCTGCCACATGGCAAGGTACATCATGGCGGCATCTGCTGGTCTCTCTTCTTTTCCAGGATCCACTGATTTTACCTCCTTGCTTTCATGGCTTTCTCTCTCCTTTTTTTTTTTTAAACTATTTTTTATTAATTAAAAAAATTAAACAAAACATTAAGATATCATTCCATTCTACATATACAATCAGTAATTCTTAATATCATCACATAGTTGCATATTCATCATTTCTTAGAACATTTGCATCAATTTAGAAAAAGAAATAAAACGGTGACAAAGAAAAAAAACCATTATACATACCATACCCCTTACCCCTCGCTTTCATTTACCACTAGCATTTCAAACTAAATTTATTTTAACATTTGTTCCCCCTATTATTTATTTTTATTCCATATGTTCTACTCTTCTGTTGATATAGTAGCTAAAAGGAGCATCAGACACAAGGTTTTCACATTCACAAAATCTCATTGTGAAAGCTATATCATTGTTCAATTATCACCAAGAAACATGGCTACTGGAACACAGCTCTACATTTTCAGGCAGTTCCCCCCAGCCTCTCCGCTACATCTTGAACAAGGTGATATCTACTTAATGCATAAGAATAACCTCCAGGATAACCTCTCTACTCTGTTTGGAATCTCTCAGCCATTGACACTTTGTCTCATTTCGCTATTCCCCCTTTGGTCGAGAAGGTTCTCTCAATCCCTTGATGTTAATTCTCAGCTCATTCTAAGGTTTTTCTCAGTCCCTTGATGCTGAGTCTCAGCTCATTCCAGGATCTCTGTCCCACGTTGCCAGGAGGGTCCACACCCCTGGGAGTCATGTCCCACGCAGAGAGGAGGACGGTGGTGAGACTGCTGGTCATGTTGGCTGGAGAGAGAGGCCACATCTGAGCAACAAAAGAGGCTCTCTTGGGGGTGACTCTTAGGCCTAAATTTTAAGTAGACTTGACCTATCCTTTGTGGGGTTAAGTTTCATATGAACAAACCCCAAGACTGGGAGCTCAGTCCATAGCTTTGGTTGTCCACACTGCTTGTGAGAATATCAAGAATTCAACTTGGGGAAGTTGAATTTCTCCCCACTCTCACCATTCCCCAAAGAGGGCTTGCAAATACTTTTTGAGTCACTGATCAAATCACTCTGGGATTCATTGGGGCATCACTCTGGACAAACTCACAAAATCTCATGTCCTCCTTGAGATTCCAAGTACTTATGACATTCAATCAAGCTATCTACATGAGTTATATTAGGAAATGCTCTAGTCAAAATATAAATTTTGTAACAAATATTTTTTGCTTTGGTCTCACACATAAGGTGACATTTTAAAGTACTAATTATCATCTATTTTCAGCACCCTGCAATAATGACATTCCTTTGTTCTTCCTCATGCAAAAACATTTTTAAAATTTGTACATTGTACATTTCACTATTATTATAAACTCAAGGCATTACTAGATTATACCATCTCGATCTTTACCATCTATCTTTCTTTCTGATTTCATTTATGTCCCCAACCCTCCTCCGTCTATCATTCTCATATGCAACTTCATTCAGTGTTTTAACATAATTACATTACAGTTAGGTAGCATTGTGCTGTCCATTTCTGAGTTTTTATATTCAGTCCTGTTGCACAATCTGTATTCCTTCAGCTCCAATTACCCAATATCTTACCCTATTTCTATCTCCTGATGGTCTCTGTTACCAAGGAAATATTCCAAGTTTATTCACTAATGTCAGTTCATATCAGTGAGACCATACAGTATTTGTCCTTTTGTTTCTGGCTAATCACACTCAGAATAATGTCCTTAAGGTTCATTCATGTTGTTACATACTTCATAACTTTATTCTGTCTTACAGCTGCATAATATTCCATCTTATGTAAATGTCACATTTTGTTTAGCCAACTGTCTGTTGATGGACATTTTGGCTGTTTCCATCTCTTGGTAATTGTTAATAATGCTGCTATAAACATTGGTGTGTAAATGTCCATTTGTGTCCTTGGCCTCATGTCCTTTGAGTAGAGACAGCATGTAGATGGGTCCTGTTTTTTAATCCATTCTGCCAGACTATGTCTTTTGACTGGAGAGTTTAATCCATTAACATTCAGTGTTATTACTGCATGGGTAGTACTTTCTTCTACTATTTTGCCTTCTGGATTTTATATGTCATATCTAATTTTCCTTCTTTTTACCTTTACTCATAGTCTTCCTTTCTACACTCTTCTCCACACCTCTCTCTCTTCTGTCTTCGTATCTGTCTCCAGTGTTCCCTTTAGTATTTCTTGCAGAGCTGGTCTCTTGGTCACAAATTCTCTCAGTGATTTTTTGTCTGAAAATGTTTTAATTTCTCCCTCATTTTTGAAGGACAGTTTTGCTGGATATAGAATTCTTGGTTGGCAGTTTTTCTCTTTTAATAATTTAAATATATTATCCCACTGTCTTCTCGCCTCCATGGTTTCTGCTGAGAGATCTGCGCATAGTCTTATTGGGCTTCCCTTGTATGTGATGGATTGCTTTTCTCTTGCTGCTTTCAAGATCCTCTCTTTCTCTTTGACCTCTGACATTCTGATTATTAAATGTCTTGGAGTATGTCTATTTGGATCTATTCTCTTTGGGGTACGCTGCACTTCTTGGATCTGTAATTTTAAGTCTTTCATAAGAGTTGGGAAATTTTCAGTGATAATTTCCTCCATTAGTTTTTCTCCTTCTTTTCCCTTCTTTTCTCCTTCTGGGACACCCACAACAAATATATTCATGCGCTTCATATTGCCTTTCAATTCCCTGAGTCCCTGCTCATATTTTTCCATTTTTTTCCCTATAGTTTCTGTTTCTTGTCAGATTTCAGATGTTCCATCCTCCAGTTCAGAAATCCTATGTTCTGTCTCTTGAAATCTAGCATTGTAGGTTTCCATTGTTTTTTCATCTCTTCTACTGTGTCTTTCATTCCCATAATGAATGAAAGTTTTTTCAGACTTTCAGTCTTCTTTTTGTTCTTTCCTTGCCTTCTTTATATCCTCTCTCAATTCACTGATTTGGTTTTTGATGAAGTTTTCCATGTCTGTTTGTACATTCTGAATTAATTGTTTCAGCTCCTGTATGTCATTTGACTTGTTGGTTTGTTCCTTTGACTGGGCCATATCTTCAATTTTCCTAGTGTGATTTGTTATTTTTTGCTGGCATCTAGGCATTTAATTACCTTAATTAGTTTATTCTGGAGATTGCTTTCACTTCTTTTATCTAGGGTTTTCTTGCTGGATGAATTTGTTGTCTGTCTGTTCTTTGACATTCCGCTCAGCTTTATCTGGACCTTTAGCTTAAGTTTTGTTTAACAGAGGAGAATTTTTCAGTTCTTGTTTTCTTGCTTTTTGCCCTGCTTGTGTGGTGCCTTTCCCACACACACACTTAGGAGGGTCTACTTAGATATTATAGACCCTAGTCAGATTTTCCCAGACCAAACTGGCCTCCTATCAGGAGGAAAGAGTCATCTGCGTCAGTTTTCCATGAGGGTGAGACCCAGCAGGTTGAAAGACTTTCCTGTAAAGTCTCTGGGCTCTGCTTTTCTTTTCCTGCCCAGTATGTGGTGCTTGTCTGACTGCAGGTCCCACCAGCATAAGATGATGCGGTACCTTTAACTTTGGCAGACTCTCCCTGCTGGGGGCATGGTGGAGACAGAGGAGAGGTTGTAGGCTGGTTTTAATGGCTTCAAATTACCAAGCCCTGGTGTCTGAATTCCTTGATGGAGGGATTCCACCTGAGTTGGGCTTCACCCCTCCCCTGGGGAAGGCACAGGCTCCAGATAAGCCCCAAAAGAGCTCACTTCTGCCTATGCCTGGGGCAGTTGCAGCCTGAAAAGTCCTGCCGCTGTATCCAGAGGCAGTCAAGCCTTTGTAGATACACAGCCACAAAAACCTCTGTTTCCTTCCTTTTTTCCCCCCTTTTTCTGTCAGTCCTGCCCCCTTGGTGCCGGGGCAAAAATGAACAACCTCCACTTTGATCAGGTTCACCTAAGCTGGGGGCCTATTTTTAGTAGTCAGAATTTGTTAATTAGTTCCACAATTGGCGTCTGATTGTGCCCAGTCCCTGCTGCTGGTAAAGTCCTTTCCTTTCTCCTCTGGGAAGTGGCCTGTGGGGGAGGGGCGCTGGCCTCCGCAGCTTTGGGAACTCCCGGTTCTGGGGGGTGCTCGCAGCCAGTCCAGCTGGTCCAGACCTGGGTACGCTGTGTGTCCCCAGGAGCTGTTCTGTACAGTTTCTGGTAATTTAGTAGTTGTTCTGGAGGACAAACTAAAGCATGCACATTGTTAAGCTGCCATCTTGACCCGGAAGGGTCTCTCTCTCCTTCATTTTTGAAAGAAAGACTTATTGGATGTAAAACTCTTGGTTGGCCTTTTTATTTTCTTTCAGCACCTTAAGTATTTCTACCCACTGCCTTCTTTCCTCCCTGGTTTCTGATGAGAAATCAGCACTCAACCTTATTGGGATTTCCTTACTACATAACACGTTGCTATTCTCTTGAAGCTTTCATAACTCTGTCCTTGTCCTTTACATTTGATAGCTTGATCAATATATGATGAAGTGTATTTTTCTTCATGTTTATCCTGTTTGGTGTTCTCTCGACTTCTTGGATATACATAGTCACATCTTTTCTTAAGTTTGTGAACTTTTCCATCATGATTTGTTTGAATATTTCATTTGCCCCTTTCCCTTCCAGGACTCCCATGACGTGTAGATTGGTATGCTTGATGGTGTTCCAGAGGTGTCTTAGGCTATTTTTGTTTTTCATAATTCCTTTCTCTTTCTGCTCGCCATTTTGACTTATGTCAAGAGTCTTGTCTTCAGGTTCACAGAATCTTCTGCCAGCTCCAATCTGCTTTTGAAATCCTCCTGGGAATTTTTCATTTCAATATGGTCTTCAATCCAGTAGTTCTTTTAGATCCTTTAAAAAATAAATTCTGTCTCGTAAATAAGATTCTTATATTGCTTTAAGCATTGTTTTCCTGATATCCTTTAGTTCTTTCTCTGTATTTTCCTTTATCTCTTTGAGAATTTTTAACATTTAAAAAAAATCTTTTGTTTTGTATGCCCACATTCTGATCTTCTTTGTTAGTGTTTTCTGATTTTTAATCTCTTCCTTTAGATGGACCATTGTTTCCTGTTTCTTTTTTTGGGTCTTGTATTCTTGTTGAACGTGGATTTTAACATTCTTAAATGTTAACATTGGGGTTTATTCTTTGTGATGTGTTTCTTGATTTTGTAACCAGCTGGTGATAGGTAGAGATTTTCTTGAGCTTCAGCTTTCCCGTCAGGAAGATCTGCTCAAGGAGAATACAGTGTGTAGGGCGGTCCTCCCTGGGCTTTTGCTTGTTAGTTGTTTTAGTGCTCCCCTTTTCACAGGCCTTTGAATGCCCCCTCCCCAGGAGAAAGACCTCCCTCTCCATGGAGTTTAAAGCCCTCAGGTCTTTGCCACAGATTGTCCTCCTCTATAGTTTCTTATACTTCTTTTGTGGTCTCATGCTGATGTCACGGGAGGGCAAACTCTGGGAGGGGGGCATGCTGTAGAGGTGCCCCGAGGAGGGGATCAGGAAGAGTACCAGGAACTGCTTTCATACCTCCCCAAAGTTGGGCTTTCTTGCTCTACCCAACAAATGCAGCCCTTTATCTAACTATACCCTGCATCTGTGAGGAAGCCTAATGTCTTTAGGTCTCTTCCACCTTCACCTTTGTCCTGGGTGGGTAGGAACAATAGCTGCCCTCAGAACCAGGCCCACAGCGATCTGAAGTCACTAATCAAAAGCCATGATCAATGGTTGGGTATGCCCACACTTGGTCTGAGAGGAGAGGATGTCTGAGGGGAGAGGATTTTCATGTCCTTTTCTGTCAGTAGCAAGCTAGCCAGTGACTGGATTCCACAACGGCTCACCGTAAGAGTGAGGGATGGGTGTCAGTAACCATAGCATGGAGAGAGCTATTGACTGGTATTTACAGCAATTTACCAGCTTCTTCCTCTGGTTCTTCCCAATATGCTGTACAGTGTTCTACTGGCCTCCAGAGTTTCAAAATAGTTGTTTCAGACAATTCCTGAATGTTAAGTAGTTATTTCAGTAGAACTTTATTGAAAACAAAATTTAATAAAAAAGAAACATAGTTACTTTATTGAACAAAGATATGTGAATCTGTACAACTACAGACTCAGGAGGCATTGTTCAGATTAAGAATGGCAGCTGTTGTTATGAATGTGCTCAGTCAGTACTGAATTAACCATGGGGGACTCATAACTTTTACAGATCTAAATGTATAAAACCAAGACCCAACTCCTCCTGAGCACACAGCATGATTCTGCACACACCAAGGATAGTCATGTATATTATCCACTTGGTGTACGACAGTAAGCTCCCAGAAGGCAAGGACAGTGTTCTTACTAATATCTGTTTTTCACACAGCAAAATATATCTAATAAATGTTTGTGAAATGGATAATAACTTCAAACTCAAGGAATAAAACAAGTTTTCGAAGCATAGTTTCTTTACTGCTATTTAGGCACAAATATACAAAATAATTCACTTTTAAGATTTGATTCTACCTAGTCTATTACTATAGTACAATGTAGGAATATTTAACATCTAAAACTTGACTTTTTTTACCAGAAAAAATTAAGCACACAGCTATATTAATTTCAAGTGTCAATGAGGTTAGGTTATGGGGTCCAATTGTTTGATTAAACACTGTGTCTACTTGCTAATGTGAATGTATTTCCTGGATGTGATTTGCATTTATTCGTTGACTGTATCTATACTCAGTTAATTGCATGCACAATCAACAAAGGAGACTGACTTCAGCAGTCTGCTCATCTAATCAGCTGGAGGTCTTAAAAGTTAGAAATGAAGGTTTCAGAGATCAGAGGAATTTCTACCCCACTGATTTTTATAGACATTTCCAGCCAATTAGCATTCCCTGGGGAATCCAGACAAAGGACTTCAAAATTACTTTTATCAGAGTTTCCTATTAGTAGCCTGCCCTATAGAGGTCAGACTTGTCAGCCCTCGTAGTGATATGTGTCAATTCCTTATAATAAACTCTTAATATATAAATACACACACCCTATTGTAAGAGAGAAATTAGGATTTAAGGGATGATTATGGCTATGGAATCATTATATAGATATTCCATTTTGCTTTCTGGTACAGGGAGTAGACAGAGGGATATACCTGAAATTGCTGAACTGTAATCCAACTACCCTGATCTTGGATAATGATTGTATAGCCTTTATCTTGTGCCCTTGTGATTGTAAAAACCTTGAGACTGACCCTCACCTGTACCCATTTTATCTGGTTTTTCAACTTTGGAGTCCTGTAATCACTGAAGACAGTCGCTAATATTTATTAATGAAGGACCTTGGGTCAGCCCAGAACTAACCCACCCCAAGCCCAAAGTTATCTAAATTACCAAAACTGGATTTAACCAAAATGGGACTGCCTGACATGTACAGTAGCTTAGACTTTAACCTGTAAGTCACCTATACCTTACAATAATACTAAAAATCACACCTATTATCATATTAAGGCCACCATTTTCTTACATACGTTCTGTGAGTAAGCATGTACTCAATCTGTGCACGATCAGTAATTAGATCACTTTTAATTACATCATCTGGTGCCACTGTGCTCATTATACTAAAACCTGCTCATCCTTTTTTTTTTTTTTTTTTTTTTTTACATATGCACTCAGTAATTCTTAACATCATCACATAGATGCATGATCATCGTTTCTTAGTACATTTGCATCGGTTTAGAGGAACTAGCAATACAACAGAAAAAGATATAAAATGTTAATATAGAGAAAAGAAATAAAAGTAGTAATAATAGTAAAAAACAACAACAAAAAAACCCTATAGCTCAGATGCAGCTTCATTCAGTGTTTTAACATGATTACTTTACAATTAGGTATTATTGTGCTGTCCATTTTTGAGTTTTTGTATCTAGTCCTGTTGCACAGTCTGTATCCCTTCCGCTCCAATTACCCATTATCTTACCCTGTTTCTAACTCCTGCTGGACTCTGTTACCAATGACATATTTCAAGTTTATTCTCGAATGTCCATTCACATCAGTGGGACCATACAGTATTTGTCCTTTAGTTTTTGGCTGGACTCACTCAGCATAATATTCTCTAGGTCCATCCATGTTATTACATGCTTCATAAGTTTATCCCTGCTCATCTTTTGATACTATAAAACCATCAGAATTACTGTAGTTCAGGGAGACAGAGTATTGGGCCCATATGCCATCTAATTTCCTGCTTCACACCATCAATATTTTTTTTCTTTCTTTGAAATCCCAGTGTTTCAGGAATTATTATTTGAGTACATCAGGCCAAAGAATCCACTGTCTTTGTCCAGTAACACTATTGATTCTGCTTCTCTGGAGAACCGTGACTAATACACACACATTCTAACCACTATTTTCTAATGGCTTGAAAAATACATCACATAGAAAGTGATGAGTAAGGGCTTTCTTTACATAGGTCCCCCTCATAATAATGCTGAACCCTGAGTTTATGGTTCCAACAAGACAGCTGTGTAATTCTAAGTGCATATCACGTACGAAATGTTTACTGAATGAACAAATGACTAAGTGAATATAACTGAAAGAAGAAATAAAAAGAGAAAGAAGAAAAGGAAGGAAGGAAAATAAGAAAGAAGGGAGACAATTATTAACTATAAGAATTCTGAGAAACAGTGGAAGGGATGTTCAAGAAGTTACCAAAAACCTATAAATTATGACAATTACTATGCCAAACTAAGTTTTAAAATAAATTTCCTCTTAAAAGCCCTAATGATTACCATTGGACATTTTGAAACTGATTTTAAGAACTTTTTAAATCCAGGAAAGATTTCACATAGCAAATAAGCAAAGAATTGTTGCTTATACAATTCTGTTAATATATATGCAGTATGCATGATTTCAGTTTAGTTACAAATTATAGTTCAATTCAGATGCAACCATTTGCTTTTAGAACTATGCTTAAAAGGCATTTCACTATTTAAAGTAAACTGCAGGCTGTGCTTAAACATTAAGAATAATAAAAAATAATATTTACTTAGAAAATTGGGAAATTTTTTAAAAGTCTACCATTAATATTACAGATATAAGGTTAATTTTACACCTTAATCAAAATGCAAATCTATCATTGATTACTATAATACCAAAAGAATAACCAATGACATAATTAGTGACTGAAGAAAGTAAAAATTCAGCATCTTCCTTTTCTGTCATGAAATTTTCCAGCACCAAACTAAGTCAACTAAGCCAAACAATATTAGAAACTGATTTTAATGTCAATTAGTTAGAAATAAAATTTACATACATTTAGGTAGTATCCACCTTCATTCGTGTCTTGAACTATTTAAATATGCACTCATAATAAATCTTACCTCATTATATCTGTTGCTAGGAATTTTGATGCTGGTTTTTCGAACTTCCATGTCAACTACCAAACCTTGAACTGTGGGCAATGTGTATTGGTAATTTCTGAAGTCCTGGGCAAATGCAAATAGAAGTGGAATAAAGAATTAATCAATGGCAGTCTTTATAGTAATAAAATTACTTAACACAAATGGAAAGAATGTCAATATTGAAAGTATCCTGTTTATTTAAATAATGAAGAAATGTATAAAGAAAACCCTACTCTATGTATTTTAGCTCTGCAATTAGACTATACTCTTAGGAAGTAGACCAAACAGTTTCATAAACCTGTTATATAGTATCTTAACAAATATTTGAATGCCTACCCTGCTTTCTTTTTCACTGTGGCACTTATCACCACTTAACACTTTCTATATTTATTTGTTTATGGCATGTCTCCTCACTCTAAGGCAAACTCCAAGAGGATAGGGACTTTCTCTTGATTGGTTGGTTCTTGCTATATACCAAATGCTTGAAACATCCTAGGCAGTCAATGAATATTTGTAAGGGGAAACACACACAGCATATGTCCAATGTAGCTGAAGCAAATGAGTAAAAGTAGCAGGAGTTGAGCTCAAGTGATAGCATGGGGACTGGTTAAATGAGGACAGGTTTCACAGGACCTTGTAAGCTATACTTAGTTTCTTTGATTTTACTTTGCAGACGGTTTTGACCTGCCTTAACAGATCTCTCTGACTTCTCTATAAAACTACACTTAAATAAGCAAGAGCAGAAGAAGGGCAGTAGATCAAACACAATAAAAATAATCCAGGCAAGAGGTGGTGAGTACTTGGACCAGAATGTTAGCAGTTAAAAAGGGAGTGAGCAATTGTCAGATTCTAGATATATTTTTGAGGTAGAACATTCATAATATTTACCATTGGATTGAATATGGAATATGAATAAAAGACAAAGGATGAGACTAAATTATATGGCCTAGGTTTAGAAGAATGGAATTGCCATTTACTGAGAAGTAGAATATTATGGGTAGGAAAAGGTGGGAAATCAAAGGCTATATGAAAAGAATCAAGAAAGAATGGTGTCCTAAAAGCTAAGAAAGCACAGTGTTTAAATACTGGCAACTTGTTGGATGGAGCTATGTGAAAACTGTCTTCTGATTATTTCTGTCTTCTCAGAGAAATAGGGGCTAGATCAACAGCCAAAAGTGAGGAAAGGAAAAGGAGGCACTGAGGATCTAAAAAGAGATCATGTACAGTTATCTAGGAAAGCAGAAACGTATAGATGGCTGGGTAATCGGAGAGTATCCTCAAGGGTAGTGGTTATGAACCGAAAACAAAACTAATGAGATGACATTCTACTCCATGATCAGACTTGAATATAAGTTTAAAATAAGGAAAGAATTGACCTTTTTTTTTTTTTTTAAGAATTGACTTTTGACAAGGGTACAAAGGCAACTAAACAAAGAAGGATAGTATTTTTGACAAATGGTGCTGAAAGAATTAGACATTTAAATGGAAAAAAAAAGAAACTTCAAACAATGCCTCATATCTTATGTAAAAATGGACTCAGATAATAGACCTAAATGTAAAATGTAAAAATATAAACCTTTTAGAAGAAACCATAGAAGAAAATCTTTGTGATCTATGTTTGGTCAATAAGTTCTTACATCCAATACAAAAAACATGCTCCCATAAAAGAAAACATTACTAACATGGTCTTCATCAAAATTAACAATGTTTCTTCTACAAAACAAACAAACAAACAAAAAACATTTTTCAGAGAATGAAAGGATAAGCCATGGACTGGGAGAAAATATTTACTAATGATACATATCTGACAAAGGATCTACATTCAGAGTATTTAAAGAGCTCTAAAACTCCACAATAAGAAAACAACAATCCAATTTTTAAAAAGGGCAAAAATGGAAAAGACACTCATCAAAAAACATACAAAGAAAGAAAATAAGCACATAGAAAGCTGCCCCAAATCCTTAATCATTAGCAAATTACAAATTAAAATCAAATGAGATATCACTGTACTCTTATTGGAAAGGCAAAAATGAATAAACAAAACAAAACCAAAGGAAGTAAGTGCTGGCAAAGATGCAGAACAACTGGATTTCTTGTGTATTGCTTGTGAATGCAAAATGCTGCAGCCATTTTGGAAAAGAGTTGTGCAATTGCTTAAGAAGATAAATACATATTTACAATATGGCCCAACAATCTTACTCTTAGATATTTACCCAAGAGAAAGGAATACTAATGTACACACAAAAATCCACACATAAATGTTTATAGAAGCTTTATTCACAGTTATTCAAACCATGGTTCAAACCATACAAGAGAGTACTACTTAGCAATAAAAATGAACAAACTAATGATAAACACGATGGCATAAATATCAAATGCTATGTTAAATAAAAGAAGCCAGACTAAAAAGTGTATATATTGTATGATTTCAATTATATGACATTCTGAAAAAGTCAAAATTATAGGGGCAGAGGATCAATAGTTACCAGGAGGTGGGAGGAGAGTCTGAGTGCAAAGGGGCAGCATGAGTGAAATTTTTGAGTGATGGAACTGTTTTATATCTTGACAGAAGGTGGTAGTTACATCACTCTATACATTTGTCAAAACTCATAGAAATGGACTCCAAAACATGGTGAATTTTACTGTATGCAAATTTAAAATACATTTAAAAAAAAGAAGGGGAGAAGTAGATTTAACCAGTGTACCAGTGTTTATATATTTCTAGGCTACCACAACAGAGAAAGAGAGACCAAGGACCTGAGAATATATGTAAAAAAGTGATTTTAATGATGAAACCATGGAATCTTGCTAGATAAAAAGAGAAGCAAGGCAAGAGAGAAATAGTAAAAAGCTGTGAGTATCAATAGATTACAGGTCCTGGTAAGCTAGAGATAAGGAAGTGACTGGAATAAGATGCTTTAGTAAGTAATTCAATAAGTGTTTGTATAAATGAACTGATACAGGTGGAAAAATTTCAGGCTTCTGTCTCTAGATAATAGAATGAATATCTCCTTTTCATTTCCAAACAGATTATAACCAGTAAGAAAAATTATCTTCTCAAGATGTAACAAAAACTAAAGTTACCAGGAAGGGGTGAAGGGATGAAAGATTGGAGGGAGAGACAGAGGGAGAAAGAGAGAGAGAGAGAGGGGAGAGTGGATTGACCTGAGTCGGTGCACATATTGGCCTAAGCAGACTTTGCCTGAGCCAACCACAAATCAATGGCAGACAGCAGAGTGCATATGTGCACAGCAGGGACCTGAGCAAGCCCGGCGGAAAGGAAAAGCATGAAACCTGAATTCCAGCCCATGCGTAGAGCCATCAGCAGACAATCGAAGTTTGAATAAGTTTGAGATGTTTGAATAAAACCTCCGACCAACCTTAACCTGAATAACAGCTGTGGAAGCTTAGTACATATGGAGGATACAATTAGGATGTTGGACTTAAAATAAAACCACAACAGAATTGAGGTACTTTAATTCTACATTACCTCCAGGCCTCACAATAATCCTGCAAGTTCACCTAGATTGTAAATGTATGATTGGGGTTGGAATCCTTGTATTATTTCACTCTGAATATATATGTTCTTTTCCTTCAGCACAAATTAACCTGCCAGAAGCAGCTAGGGTGTTCTATTGTTCTATCAACAAAACAATAAAATCCTTGTCATCCTTCCCCCATACAAACCCCAGTAAGGAAAAGAAAATTAAAATCCCAACTTACTGCCAGAAGATTCATGATGGTATGCCCCGTCTCTCCAAATAATGGCTTCCGAAATCTGACACTGAACAGTGGGCATGGATAAACTATGGAAATGAGAAATGATCAGACTAGGTTTCACAGATTAAAATTCTGGTAAAAGAATTATGACTAATTCAGTTTTCAAAACATAATTGCAATGACTCATTAGAGCATGTAAAATGTAGGGGTCAAAATATAATTAGCATGGTAACACAAAAGACAAATCCTGAGCCTCCTACAAACTGTACCAGAGAAAGCCTTTTGATGTAACTTCAAAAAAAAAAATGACCCACAAGGGTCTCAGGGAGCAGTCTTCACATTGGAAGGATTTGATCCAAGAAACAAATATCTTTTAATTCTTCTATTTTCAAGAAATCTAAAAGAAGCCACTCTCCCACATCTTACAACCAAGACTCTCACTAGTTCCAATGAGATCCTACTGGTTGACTCACACCCTTGAACTTTACGGTTGGAATTTCCTGTGCAAGGCCAAGAAGAAAAGATGTACATATTTTACCCTCAGCATAGAATCCTTCCTTTCCCCTAATTCATATACCACTTTCAAAATTCAGTCCAGAGGCCACTTGGTCCAAGAAGTACTTCTTGTCCAACTTCTTCACTCCTGGTCAAGTTACAGTCCATCTCGGACTTTCAAAGAACTTTATTAACTTGATCATAGGTTTTAACACAATGCACTATATTCATGATTTTTGTCTGTCTTCCTTTAATAAGCTCAAGTATCTATAACCATGTCTTAGTAATTTCTAAAATCCTGAGACTCATGACTTCAGGTAGACCTACGTTAAATTCTTGGTGATTAAATGAATCAATGAGTGAAAGAATGAAGTTGATTTGCTGAGATAAGTAGTATTTTATGGTTACAAAATGCTTTTACACTTATTATCTCACTGAATCTTTTTAACAATCCTAGGTGATACAAAAGGCAAGCATTCTCTACAATTTACAGAAGAAAATATGAATCAGAGAAGTTGAATGGTTTGCCCAGAGTTACAGAGCTAGTAAGTGGCGGAGCTGAGAATTTTATTCAAGTAGTCTACTTCCTAGACCAGGGCACTTTTAATAATATAAATAATATAAAGGTACAAATTTTAAAATACAGTCTGCACTTAGCTTTTAACGTCTAAGAAAAAAATACAACTTAGAGACACTGCTATAACCATAGGAAGGAAGCTCTTCTGTAACCTTACCTCACCCTACTGAGAAAGGTCTCTGAACCAATATCTTCCAGTATCTGCTACATTAAGTAAAATATAATTTGTCCTAAATATTTTTTAATCACATGACAGAGAATATGTTCACCATATATAGATGACTAAAGTAATAAAAGTTACTTGCTCATATTCATTTTTTCTGAAGATAATCATTTATTTATCAGTGAACTATAAAAATAGCAAATTTACAGAGTAATACATAATCACCAACTTCCTCATTTGATAGTTAGTCTTCCCATTAATAGCTGAAGCAAGTAGCAACACTACACAAATTTATCTTAGCTATTTCAAAAGACCTTCCTCTGCTGAATTTTATCCCCAAACAGATGAGTGTTGAATATTTAAGGCCTTATTTAGTCATGATAGCTTGGTAATGTCATGGTCAGGTTGCTGTGTCAACTTGGCCAGGTGGTGGTGCCTGGTCATCTGGTCGGGCAAGCACTGGCCTGTCTGTTGCTATGAGGATATTTCATGGACATAAATCATGATTATGTTGACAGCATCCACAGCTGATTGCATTTGTAATTTGTAATTTGTACTTAGCTAAGGTAAGTGTGAGCGGCAAATAGAGATGCTGTCTGGAGCCTTTGGCAAGCCTCTATATGCAAATCATAACACAGACCTTTAGGATTTTGGAGCAAAGCCTTACCATCTGCTGCAGATAACTACTCTCCTTTTGAGAAACAGCTTTTGGCCTGCTACTCGGCCTTAGTAGAGACTGAATACTTAACCATGGGCCACCAAGTTACCATGAGACCTGAGTTGCCTAACATGAGCTGGGTGTTGCCATAAAGCTGGGTGTGCGCAGCAGCACTCCATCATAACATGGAAATGGTATATACAAGATAGGGCCAGAGCAGGTCCTAAAGGCACAAGTAAGTTATATGAGGAAGTGGCCCAAATGCTCTTTGTCTGCACTCCTGCCACATTACTTTCTCTTTCCCAGACCGAACTCTTGGAGAGTTCCTTACAGTGAATTGACTGAGGAAGAGAAAACTCAGGCCTGGTTTACAGATGGTTCTGCATGATATGCAAGTACCACCTGAAAGTGGACAGCTGCAGCACTATAACCCCTTTCCTGATAACCCTGAAGGACAGTGGTGAGGGAAAATACTCCCAGTGGACAGAACTTTGAGCAGTGCATCTGGTTGTTCATTTTGTGTGGAAGGAGAACTGGCCAGCAGTGCATCTGTATACTGACTCATGGGCTGTTGCTAATGGTTTGACTGGATGGTCAGGGACTTGGAAAGAGTATGATTGGAAAATCGGTGACAAAAAGGTCTGGGGTAGATGTATGTGGATAGACCTTTCTGAGTGGGCTAAAGACACGAAGATATTTGTGTCCCATGTGAATATGCATCAGAGGGTAACTTCAGCAGACTTCAGGAGGTTATGCAATGGTTCAGCAACATGGACTTCCACTCACCAAGGCTGGCCTGGCTACAGCCACTGCTGAGTGTTCAATTGGCCAGCAGCAGAGACCCACACTCTGCCCCTGAAATGGCACCTCCATTCCCTGAGGTGACCAGCTGGCTACATAGTGGCAGGATGATTACACTGGACAAATCCCATCATGGAAGGGGGAGTGATTTGTTCTAACTTGAATAGACACATACTCTGAATATGGGTTTGCTTTCCCTGCATGCAAAGCTTCTGCCAAAACTATCATCCTTGGACTTGTAGAATGTGTTATCTATCATCAAGGTATTCCACACAGCACTGCTTCTGATCAAGGAACCCACTTCACAGCAAATGAAGTGCGAGAATGGGTGGATGCTCATGGAATTCTCTGGTCTTACCATGTTCCCCATCATCCAGAGGCAGCTGGATTGACAGAACAATGGAATGGCCTTTCGAAAACTCAATTACAGTACCAAGTAGGTGGCAATACCTTGCAGGGCAGGGGTGATGTTCTCCAGGGGTTGTGTGTGCTCTGAATCAGCATCGACTGTATGGTGCTGTTTATCCCATAGCAAGGATCCATGGGTCCAGGAGCCAAGGGATGGAAATGGGAGTGGCACCACTCACTATTACCCCTAGCGATCTACTAGGAAAATTTTTGCTCCCTGACTCTGCAACCTTGAGCTCTGCTGGTCTACAGATTTTTTTTCCAGAAGAGGGAGTGCTTCCACCAGGAGAAACAACAATTCCATCGAACTGGAATATAAGGCTGCCACCTGGCCACTTTGGGCTACTCATACCCCTAAATCAACAAGCCAAGAAGGGGATTACATTACTGGCTGGGGTGATTGACCCTGACTATCAGGAGGAAATAGGACTACAACTACACAATAGGGTAAAGAAGAGTTTTCTTGGAATATAGGAGATCCCCTTGGGCATCTTTGAGTACTACTATGCCCTGTGATTAAAATCAATGGAAAACTGCAACAACCCAAATCAGGAAGAAATACCAATGGCTCTCAAACTGCAGGAATGAAGGTTTGGGTCACCCCACCAGGCACAAACCATGGCCAGCTGAAGTGCTTGCTGAGAGTAAAGGGAACATGGAATGGGTGCTGGAAGAAGGTAGTGATAAATATGAACTACGACCATGTGATCAGTTACAGAAACAAGGGCTGTAGTGCTGTTTTGTTCATGTTATAATATTTAATTTGTAAAATATCAGGTTTAAGAATGACTACTACCCAAGGACTTGCACCCTAATCTGGGAAGATTAAATGCATTTCCAATTGTACATGGGACAGCTGAGTATTGTTAGGCGAGGAAAAAAATGTGTCTGTTATTGCTTTCTATTTAGAGATTAAGTATGATTTAAGGTGCTGTGTATAGCTGTCAAGTTGACAAGGGGTGGACTAGCATGGTCAGGTTCATGTGTCAATTTGGCCAGTTAGTGGTGCCCGGTTGTTTGGTTGGGCAAGCACTGGCCTATTGCTATGAGGACATCTCATAGACTTAAATCATGATTACGTTGACTGCATCCACAGATGATTGCATTTTGTAATCAGCTAAGGGGAGTATCTTCTGCAATAAGTGATGCTTAATCTAATCACCAGAAGGTTTTGAAGGAGGATTCAGAAGAGACTGTCATTCTTCCTGCTTCAGCTGGCCACCTTCTCCTGTGGAGTTCATTCAGACCCTTCATCGGGGTCACCTGCTTCACAGCCTGCCCTACAGATTTTGGACTCTTCCATCCCCATGGATGTCCAGCCAGTGTCTCCTGAGAGTTTGTTGAGGACCTTCACCAGAGTAACAGCTTGTGGCCTGCCCTACAGACCTTGGACTCTATATTCCTAAGGTTATGTGAGACACTTTTATAAATGTTATTTCTACAGATATCTCCTGCTGATTCTGTTTCTCTAGAGAAATCCTAGCTAATACAGGTAACATGGCTTAGAAGAAAGTGTTTTACTACTTACGTCGATATTCAGCTCCAAGTCTCAACATGAGTCGGATGGGGAACACTTTAGCCCAAGGAGTTTCCCATTTCTGGATGAGAATCCCAAACAGGTATGGTGGGGTTGGGAGTATTAAGTCTTGCAGTGACTGGTAGGTAGATGTCACATATAAGAATCCACCATGTTCTTTGCTGCCAAGGAAACTCTGACTGAAGAAGGAATGTCCCAAGTTGCTCACAACATTTCCTGCAACAAAAAGGTTCACTGGTTTACTTTCTTTCAAGAACAGTTTTTTTCTCTGCATTTTTATTTATTTATTTATTTATTTATTTTTGGCATACATAGACACCGGAAATCGAACCCGGGTCTCCGGAATGGCAGGCGAGAATTCTGCCTGCAAAGCTACTGTCACACCACCCAAGAACAATTTTAAAAAAATATATTTTTATTGAGAAGTCTTCACACACACAGTCCATACACGGTATACACCAATGGCTCACATATCATCACATAGTTGTGTATTCATCATCATGATCATTTTTAGAACACTTGGATCACTCCAGAAAAAGAAAAAATTCATACATACTATAACCCCTTACACCCCCCACATTGAAAGCCAGCACTTTAATATACCCAATTCTCTACCCCTTATCCCCCCTCCCCAATATTTATTTATCTTTTATCCTTATATTTTATTCATCTGTCCATACCCTGGACAAAAAGAGCATTAGGCATAAGGTTTTCACAATCACATAGTCACACTGTAAAGGCTACATAGTTAGACAAGTACCTTCAACATGGCTACTGGGACATAGTTCAACAGTTTCAGGTACTTCACATCAGTCACTCCAATACATCATAAATTAAAAAGGGATAGCTATATAATATATAAGAATAAACTCCAGGACAATCTCTCAACTGTTTGAAATCTCTCAGCCATTGAAACTTTATTTTGTCTCATTTCTCTCTTACCAAGGCTTCTCAATCCCATGATGCCAGGTCCCAGCTCAACCTGGCAATACTGTCCCATGATGCCAGGGAGATTTACACCCCTGGGATTCATGTCCCACACAGAGGGTAGGGCAGTGAGTTCGCCTGCCAAGTTGGCTCAGAGAGGGAGACCACATCTGAGCAACAAAAGAGGTTCTCTGAGGGTGACTCTTAGGCATAATGAGAAGTAAGTTTAGCTTCTCCTTTGCAGGAATAAGTTTCATAGAGGTGAATCCCAGTATCGAGGGCTCAGCCTATGGAACTGGTAGTTCCAACTGCTTGCAAGAAAATCAGCTATTCCCCACATGGGGAATGTTAATATTTCCTCCTTTATCTCCAGTCCCCCAAGGAGACTTTATAACTACTTTTTATTCTCTGCCCAGATTACTTGGGATATATTAGGGCATCACACTAAGCTATACAAACCAACAAGATTCCACTCCTTATTCAAGATTCCATGTAATTATGGTATTCAAATAAACTGACCATATAAGTTAAATTAGAGAATACGCTACCCAAAACGTAAATTTTGCACCAAATAAACATCTTTTCGTTTCGTCTCACACAGAAGTTGAAATTTTTAAATATGGACAATATCCTTTACCCTGTATTCTAATTTACCTTAGTCCTATCCAAATCAGCTTCAGTCATATCTCTAGTCGAAGTCTGACAAGAACAATTTGTAATAATATTACTACTCAATCTGGGCAAGAAACTACTAAGCACTAATTCCTAATCATTCATCATGACGGACCTATGCTTAGAAAGATGCTTTTTTTTTTTTTTTTAAAAAAAAGGCATTTATTGAATGAAAATTCGTTTTCCAAATTCATCAGGGTCTCTGATGACATGAAATAACTTGTACTATCATACTACAGAATTTTGTCCAGCTAAAGGCCAAAAACCTGGTGCCTTCTTTAGTTAAAACGATTACTTTACGGAGGTCTCGGGTAAGAATTATCGCCTCTAAGGTAACGGAAAAATGTTAAGATCACATGCCTCTTTTCTCACAGAGCTTACAATCTCATTAGGTGAACAAAGTCAATTCATGAACATAACGAAGAAAATAAGCATACTTATAAGACAATAGGGAAGTGGGTTTATGGAGAAGATTATAACAGATAGGACTACGCTTATTCTTTGAAATTTTAGTTAAGACATACATAAAACAAATATCTGTCACTTAGGACTTATTTAAATTCATATTAGACAGTTGTATTTTGGTTTATTTTTCACTGCAAATGCTTTTTACTTTCTAATCCAAACACTTTTATGAATGAAACATTTAACAAGATGTGTTCAATAATGAACAGTAGATATGTTCACTAGTCATGTACAAGCTTCTTTTGATACCTCTGAAAGAAACTGCATCAAATAAAGAAATCCCCAAAAGAGAAATTAAAGTCTACTTTTCCCCAACACTAGTTTGTTCACAGAACATTTAGGGGTCCCCGAGTGGAGTGGAAATAAATGTTTACAGTAGGGTCCACAACTGAAGGAAATACCTCTACTTAATGTAGAGAAGCTTATGGTTGAAAACCATGTTCACCTGAACATCATCATCTATATTACATTTAGGGTTAGTATCTTCAGTCTCAGGATTAACCAAACTTTGCTGTACAATTAAGCAGCTAGGCCGAAACTACAAAAAAACAAAAAACTTCCCATATCAAGGAAGTAGTACAGTTTTTTGAAAAATATCACAGGTTTTAGAGTCATAAAATATGAGTTTGAATATTAGTATAATTGCTCACTATTGTATGATTTGGAATTACATAAAACCAACTTATATAACTGCTCTCATCCATAAAATGTGGAGGAAATTATACTCAATTTCAGACTTGTCGTGAAGAACAAATGAGGGAATATATATAAAATGTCTAACAGCATCTGGTATACTGTGAGGTTTCTTTGTTGTAGCAAAGATTCCAGAATAAGGTCTGTATACTCTTAAATCTTTTTCCCTGAGTGTGTGTGGGGAAGTGGGAGAGTGAGAGATTAAAGAGATTTTTCTTCCCCCACAATAGAGGTTGTGTGGTAGCATTCCTCTAAAACTCTAGTGACAGCTAAATGTGTACATTTGACAAGACTGTTCTGGTGAATACAGCTCAGAGATGAAAAATATGTTGCCTTGGTATTCAAGGTATTCATTCATTATTCCTTTGGGATTTCTCTTTAAGAGCCTAAAATCTGGTCATTTTCCCACATATACTGATCTGCTTTCAGCCTCTACCATCTAACAACAGCTATACCCGACCCCAATCCCAATCCGATACAGGTTCTTCGCTGTGTCTCTGCTCATTATAAAACATGTCTTTTATCCTTTAAGCAGTTATTTTTTTTTAAATGATATCTATTATTCCTTTTTTTGGGGGGGGGGGGGTTGGGCATGAGCAGGCACTGGGAATCGAACTTGGGTCTCCAGCATGGCAGGCAGGAACTCTGCCTGCTGAGCCACTGTGGCCAGCCTGATATCTATTATTTCTAATGAATGAATAAGCTTAGACTATCATTTATCACATCATCTACAAACAAGTAATATTCCAAAAGTGTAGACAGCAGCAAAAATAAAACAATAGGTATAAAAATTGGCAAAGAAAGGAAAAATTTCCATTTGAAGACCTAATCTGGGTCTCCTGAACTCAAGTCTGATATATACTAATTTATATAGGCACTTTTGTATCAAAACATTAAATACAATGTAACATTTTATGGCACATAGAAACACTGACCGTAAAATTCTCTCAGAATAAATCAAGTAAACTTTCAATTGAGATCACTTCACTTGAAAATGCTTTGAAGCCAAGCTAATCCATTCAACTTATTCTATATACTCTAAAACCACTGAATAATCCACCTTATTATAAAAGACACCAAATCTTTCTTCTCAGTTTAAATGAGCTAGCAAGAATGTCAAACGTTTTATATAAAGTTTACAAAGCAATTTTAAATAGTGTTAATCAAGTAATCATCAGACCAGTGACACTAGGTTAATAGGGCAGGTATCATGATGCTGAATTTGTAGGGTTTATTTTACAGATAAAGAAACTGAAGCTTAGTGGTAGAAATGAAGTGGCTCTCAAAAGAAGCAAGATTAAATCAGTGACAAAGACCTAGAAATTCAATTTTTAAATTTTTTTTTTAAATACCAAAAAACACCAAACAAATGCAAACATTCATAATTTTTGAGCATTATGTTCTACATATATAATCAGTAATTCACAATATCATCACATAGTTGCATATTCATCATCATGATCACTTCTTGGAACATTTGCATCTATTCAGAAAAAGAAATAAAAAGAAAACAGAAAAAAATTCATACATACCATACCCGCCACCCCTCCCCCTCACCGATCACCAGCATTTCACTCTAAATTTATTTCAACATTTGTTCCCCCTATTATTCATCTTTATTCCACATGTTTTACTCATCTGTGGATAAGGTAGATAAAAGGAGCATCAGACAGAAACTTTTCACAATCACACAGTCACATTGTGAAATCTATATCATTATACAATCATCTTCCAGAAACATGGCTACTGGAACACAGCTCCACATTTTTAGGCAGTTCCCTACAGCCTCTCTATTACATCTTGACTAACAAGGTGGTATCTATTTAATGCGTAAGAAGAACCTTCAGAATAACCTCTAGACTCTATTTGGAATCTCTCAGCCATTGACACTTCATTTTGCCTCATTTCACTCTTTCCTCTTCTGGTCGAGAAGGTTTTCTCAATCCCCTGATGCTGACTCTCAGCTCATTCTAGGGGTTTTCTCTATCCCATGATGCCGAGTCTCAGCTCATTTCTGTTCCACATTGCCAAGAAGGTCCACAAACCTGGGAGTCTTGTCCCACGTAGACAGGGGGAAGGTGGTGAGTTTGCTTGTTGTGTTGGCTGGAGAGAGAGGCCACATTTGAGCAACAAAAGAGTTTCTCTTGAGGATGACTCTTAGGCATAATTTTAAGTATGCCTGACCTATCCTTTGTGGGGTTAAGTTTCATATGAACAAACCCCAAGATTGGGGGCTCAGCCTACAGCTTTGATTGTCCGCACGGCTTGTGAGAATATCAAGAATTCAACTCGGGGAAGTTGAATTTTCCCCCTTTCTCACCATTCCCCGAAGGGGGCTTCGCAAATACTTTTTTATTCACTGTTCAAATCACTCTGGGATTTATTGGGGCATCACTCTAGGACTTATTGGGGCATCACTCTGGACAAATCAACAAAATCTCACGTCCTACTCAAGGTTCCATGTACTTATGGTGTTCATTTAAGCTGTCTACATAAGTTATATTAGGAAATGCACTGATCAAAATATAAATTTCGCACCAAATAAGCATTTTTTGCTTACGTCTCACCATAAAGTAAAATTTTAAATATTAATTGCCATCTATTTTCAGCACCCTGCAGTAATGACATTCCTTTGTTCTTCCTCATGCAAAAACATTTTTTAAATTTGTACATTTAGTCACCATCATTATACACTCTAGGCATTCCTAGATTATACCATCTCAGTCTTTATCGTCTGTCTTTCTGATTTCATTTGTGCCCCCACCCCTCCTCCCTCTATCATTCTCACATTCAGCTTCATTCAGTGTTTTAACATAATTGTATTACAGTAAGGTAGTATTGTGCTGTCCTTTTCTGAGTTTTTACATTCAGTCCTGTTGCACAATCTGTATCCCTTTGGCTCCAATTACCCAATATCTTACCCTATTTCTACCTCGTGATGGTCCCTGTTACCAATGAAATTCTCCACTTTATTCACTAATGTCAGTTCATATCAGTGAGATCATGTAGTATTTGTCCTTTTGTTTCTGGCTAATCTCATTCAGCATAATGTTCTTAAGGTCCATCCATGTTGTTAAATACTTCATAACTTTATTCTGTCTTATGGCTGCATAATATTCCATCATATGTATATACCACAGTTTGTTTAGCCACTCGTCTGTTGATGGACATTTTGGCTGTTTCCATCTCTTCACAATTGTAAATAATGCTGCTATAAACATTGATGTGCAAATGTCCGTTTGTGTCCTTGCCCTCATGTCCTCTGAGTAGATACCTAACAATAGTATTGCCGGGTCATATGGCAATTCTATACTTAGCTTTTTGAGGAACTGCCAAACTGTCTTCCACAGTGGTTGTTTCATTTGACATTCCCACCAACAATGAATAAGTATGCCTCTTTCTCCACATCCTCTCCAGCACTTGTCATTTTCTGTTTTATTGATAATGGGTATTCTGGTGGGTATGAGATGATATCTCATTGTGGTTTTGATTTGCATTTCTCTAATGGCCAGGGAAGTTGAGAATCTCTTCATGTGCCTTTTGGCCATTTATATTTCCTCTTCTGAGAAGTGTCTGTTACTTTTAACAATTTCTTGTAGTTTTCTATGAATAGGTCTTTCGTCTCTTTAGTTAAATTTATCCCTTTTGCCCATTGTGTAATTGGGTTGGCTGTCTTTTTGTTGTGGAGTTGAACAATCTCTTTATAAATTCTGGATACTAGACCTTTATCTGATATATTGTTTCCAAATATTGTCTCCCATTGTGTAGGCTGTCTTTTTACTTTCTTCACGAAGTTCTTTGATGCGCAAAAGTGTTTAATTTTGAGGAGTTTCCATTTATTTCTTTCTTCAATGCTCTTGCTTTGGGTGTAAGATCTAGGAAACTGCCTCCTAGTATAAGATTTATAAGATATTTCCCTACATTTTCTTCTAATAGTTTTATGGTCTTTGATCCATTTAGAGTTAATTTTTCTATAGGGTGTGAGATAAGGGTCCTCTTTCATTCCTTTGCATAGGATATCCAGTTCTCTAGGCACCATTTATTGAACAGATTGTTTTGTCCCAGGTGAGTTGGCTTGACTGCTTTATCAAAGATCAATTGTCCACAGATAAGAGGGTCTATATCTGAACACTGTGTTGGATTCCATTGGTCAGTATATCTATGTTTATGCCAGTACCATGCTGTTTTGACTACTGTAGCTTCATAATACACCTTAAAGTCAGGTAACATGAGACCTCCAACTTCACTTTTTTTTCTCAGGATACTTTGGGCTATTCAGGGCATCCTGCCCTTCCAGATAAATTTGGTTATTGGTTTTTCTATTTCTGAAAAGCAATTTTTTGGGTTTTAATTGGTATTGCATTGAATCTGTAGATCAATTTAGGTAGAAATGACATCTTAACTATATTTAGTCCTACAATCCATGAACCTTTCCAGTTGTTTAGGTCTTCGCTGATTACTTTTAACAATTTCTTGTAGTTTTCTATGAATAGGTCTTTTGTCTCTTTAGTTAAATTTATCCCTAAATATTTTATTCTTTTGGTTACAATTGTAAATGGATTTTTTTCAGGATTTCCCCCTCAGATTGTTCATTACTAGTGTATAAACACTACAGTTTTTTGAGTGTAGATCTTGTAACCTGCCACTTTGCAGTACTCATTTACTAGCTCTAGTAGCTTTGCTATGGATTTTGGGGGGGGGGGTTGACATATAGTATCATATCATCTGCAAACAGTGAGAGTTTTACTTCTTTCTTTCCAATTCTGATGCCCTGTATTTCTTTTTCTTGTCTAATTGCTCTGGCTAGAACTTCCAACACAATGTTGAATAGCAGTACTGATAGTGAACATCCTTGACATGTTCTTGATCTTAGGAGAAAGCTTTCAGTTTTTCTCGATTGAGGATGATGTTAGTAATGGGTTTTTCATATATTCCCTTTATCATTTTGAGGAAGTTCCCTTCTATTCCTATCCTTTCAAGTGTTTTCAACAGAAAAGGATGTTGAATTTAATCAAATGCCTTTTCTGCATCAATCGAGATGATCATGTGGTTTTTCTACTTTGATTTGTTGATATGGTGTATTATATTAATAGATTTTCTTATGTAGAACCATCCTTGAATACCTGGGATGAATCCTACTTGGTCATGAAGGATGATGCTCTTAACATGTTGCTGGATTTGATTTGCTAGAATTTTGTTGAGGATTTCTGCATTTATATTCATTAGAGAGATTGGTCTGTAGTTTTCTTTTTTTGTACTATCTTCGCCTGGCTTTGATATGAGGGTGATGTTGGCTTCTTAGAATGAGTTAGGTAGCTTTCCCTCCTCTTAAATTTTTTTGAAGAGTTTGAGCAGGATTGGTTCTAATTCTTTTTGGAATGTTTGGTAGAGTTTACATGTGAAGCTATCTGCTCCTGGACTTTTCTTTTGGGGGAGCTTCTTAATGACTGATTCAATTTCTTTACATGTGATTGGTTTGTTGAGGTCATCTATTTCTTTTCAAGTCAAAGTTGGTTGTTCATGCCTTTCGAGAAAGTTGTCCATTTCATCTACACTGTCATATTTATTAGCATAAAGTTGTTCATAGTATTCTGTCATTACTTCCTTTATTTCTGTGGGGTCAGTGATTATGTGTCTTATTCCATTTCTGATCTTATTTATTTATATCCTCTCTCTTCTTCTTTTTGTCAATCTTGCTAAGGGTCCATCAATCTTATTGATTTTCTCATAGAACCAGCTTCTGCTTTTGTTGATTTTTTTTTATTGTTGTTTTCATGCTCTCAATTTCATTTATTTCTGCTCTAATCTTCATTATTTCTTTCCTTTTTCTTGCTTTGGGGTTAGTTTGCTATTCTTTCTCCAGTTCTTCCAAGTGGACAGTTAATTCCTCAATTTTTGCCCTTTCTTCTTTTTTGATATAGGCATTTGGGGCAATAAATTTCTCTCTTAGCACTGCCTTTGCTGCACACATAAGTTTTGATATGTTGTGTTTTCATTTTCATTTGCCTCGAGATATTTACTTATTTCTCTTGTAATTTCTTCCTTGACCCACAGGTTGTTTAAGAGTATGCTGTTGAGCCTCCACATATTTGTGAATTTTCTGGCACTCTGCCTATTATTGATTTCCAACTTCATTCCTTTATGATCTGAGAAAGTGTTCTGTATGATTTCAATCTTTTTAAATTTACTGAGACTTGCTTTGTGACCCAGCATATGATCTATCCTTGAATATGATCCATGAGCACTTGAGAAAAAGATGTATACTGCTGTTTTGTGGTGTAATGTACTGTGAATGTCTGTTAAGTCTAGTTCATTTATTGTATTATTCAAATTCTCTGTTTCTTTACTGATCCTCTGTCTGGATGTTCTGCCCATTGTGGTAATGAAGTCTTGAACTACTATAGTAGATGTGTCTATTTCTCTTTTAGTGTTTTCAGTGTTTCCCTCATGTATTTTGGAGCACTTTGTCTTGGTGCATAGATATTTATGATTGTTACATCTTCTTGTTGAATTGTTCCTTTTATTAATAAATAGTGTCCTTCTTTGTCTCTTTTAACTGTTTTACATTTGAAGTCTAATTTGTTGGATATTAGTATAGCTACTCCTGCTCTTTTCTTTCTTTTTTTTTTTTTTTTTTTTACATGGGCAGGCACCAGGAATCAAACCCAGGTCCTCTGGCATCGCAGGCAAGCATTCCTGCCTGCTGAGCCACTGTGGACCGCCCCCTGCTCTTTTCTGATTGTTATTTGCATGAAATATCTTTTTCCAACCTTTCACTTTCAACCTATGTTTATCCTTGGATCTAAGATGTGTTTCCTGTAGACAGCATATAGATGCTGTTTTTCAATCCATTCCACCAGTCTATGTCTTTTTATTGGAGAGTTTAATCCATTAACATTTAGTGTTATTACTGTACAGGTAGTACTTTCTTCTACCATTTTACCTTTTTGAATTTATATGTCATATCTAATTTTTCTTCTTTTTACCTTTACTGATAGTCTTCCCTTCTACACTCCTCTCCATACCTCTCTCTCCTGTCTTTTTGTATCTGCCTCTAGTTCTCCCTTTGGTATTTCTTGTAGAGCTTGTGTCTTGGTCACAAATTCTCTCATTGATTTTTTTGTCTGAAAGTGTTTTAATTTCTCCCTCATTTTTGAAGGACAATTTTGCTGGATATAGAATTCTTGGTTGACAGTTTTTCTCTTTTAGTAATTTAAATATATCCTCCCACTGTCTTCTCACCTCCATGGTTTCTGCTGAAAAATTGACACATAGTCTTATTGGCCTTCCCTTGCATGTGATGGATTGCTTTTCTCTTGCTGCTTTCAAGATTCTCTCTTTCTCTTTGACCTCTGACATTCTGATCAGTAAGTGTCTTGGAGTACGTCTATTTGGATCTATTCTCTTTGGGGTATAGCTGCACTTCTTGGATCTGTAATTTTAAGTCTTTCATAAGCGTTGGGAAATTTTCAGTGATAATATCCTCTATTAGTTTTTCTCCTCCTTGTCCCTTCTCTTCTCATTCTGGGACACCCACAACACGTATATTTGTGCACGTCATATTGTCATTCTGTTCCCTGAGTCCCTGCTCATATTTTTCCATTTTTTCCCTATATTTTCTTTTGCTTGTTGGATTTCCAATGTTTCATCCTCCAGTTCACTAAACTGGTCTTCTGGCTCTTGAAATCTAACATTGTGGGTTTCCATTGTTTTTTTTTTTTCATCTCTTCTACTGTGCCTTTCATTCCCATAAGTTCTGTGATTTGTTTTCTCAGACTTTCAATTTATTCTTTTTCTTCATTTCTTGCCTTCCTTATATCCTCCAATTCATTTATTTGATTTTTGATGAGGTTTTCCATGTCTGTTCGTACATTCTGAATTGTTTAAACTCCTGTATCTCATTTGAATTGTTGGTTTGTTCCTTTGACTGGGCCAGTGTGATTTGTTATTTTTTGCTGATGTTTAGGCATTTAATTACCTTAATTAGTTTATTCTAGAGATTGTTTTCACTTCTTTTACCTAGAGTTTTCTTGCTGGATGAATTTGTTGTCTGTCTGTTCTTTGACATTCAGTTCAGCTTTTTCTGGACCACTAGCTTAGGTTTTGTTTAACAGAGGAGAATTTTTCAGTTCTTGTTGTCTTGTTTCTGTATGGTGCCTTTTTCACCCCACCCTAGGGAGGGTCTACTTAGGTATTATAGACCCCAGTCAAATTTTCCCAGACCAAACTGGCCTACTGTCAGGAGGAAAGAGTCACCTGCATCAGTTTCCCTGAGTGTAAGACCCAGCAGGTTGAAAGACTTTCCTGTGAAGTCTCTCGGCTGTTTTTCTTATCCTGCCCAGTATGTGGCGCTTTGTCTGCCTGCAGATCCCACCAGCATAAGCTGATGCGGTACTTTTAACTTTGGCAGACTCTCCCTGCTGGGGGCATGGTGGAGACAGAGGAGAGATTGTAGCTGGTTTTAATGTCTTCAAATTACCAAGCCCTGTGGTCTGACTTCCTTGAGGGAGGGATTCCACCTGAGTTGGGCCTCACCCTTTGTGCTGTTCTGAATCTGTGGAAGACCCCCAAAAAGCCATGCCCTTTGATCTTCATTCAATACTGCTGGGTGGGAGCATTTTGATTGTTTCTATGAAGATGTGACCCACCCAATTTTGGGTGGTAACTTTTGATTAGATGATTTCCATGCAGGTGTGTCTCCACCCACTGAAGGTGGAGTTGCTTGCTGGAATCCTTTAAAAGAGGAAACATTTTGGAGAGAGTCCCTTTTGGTAGAGTCACATGAAAGCCAGCAGACACTGTCATGTTTGCCATGTGCCCTTCCAGCTGAGAGAAACGTTGAACGTCGTCGGCCTTCTTGAACCAAGGTATCTTTCCCTGGATGCCTTAAATTGGACATTTCTAAAGACTTGTTTTAATTGGGACATTTCTCAGCCTTAGAACTGTAAACTAGCAACTTATTAAATTCCCCTTGTTAAAACCCATTCCATTTCTGGTATATTGCATTCCGGCAGCTAGCAAACTAGAACACCCCTCCCCTGGGGAACGTCTCAAACAAGCTTGTTTCTGCCTATAGCTTCGGCAGCTGCAACCTGAGAAGTCCTGCCATTGTATACAAAAGCCGTCAAGTCTTTGTAGAAACACAGCCACAAAAACCTCTGTTTCTCTTTTTTTTTTTTTTCTTTTTCCGTCAGCCCTGCCCCCTTGGCACCAGGGCGAAAATCAGTGACCCTCCACTTTGACCAGGTTCACCTGAGCTGGGGGCCTATTTTTAATAGTCAGAATTTGAGAATTAATTCCACACTTGAAACTTAGTTGCGCTCAGCCCCTGCTGCTGGTAAACTTTCTTTCCTTTTCCCTCTGGGAAGCAGCCTGTTGGGGGCAGGGCACTGGCCACCACGGCTTGGGGAACTCATGGTTCAGGGGTGCTCGCACCAGTCCAGCTGGTCCAGACTGGGTACACTGTGTGTCTGGTCACTGGCATGGCTCTAGGAGTTGTTCTGTACTGTTTCTGGTTATTTAGTAGCTGTTCCAGAGGATGAACTAAATCCCACACCTTGCTAATCCGCCATCTTGGCTGTGTGTCTCGAAATTCAATCTTTTTATTGCCTGGTCTTCTTTTCCATAAACTGAACTATTTTTCAAAATGAATATATATATATACATATGTATATATATATATAGCTCCATATATAGTAATTTGTATTTCTCATATCAAATGTGGAATTTACACTTTGTTTTTCAAAGCCCTAATAGCCACCTTTAAATTCAACTGAAATATCTATGTGACAACAGCATTCTTTTGTTTCAAATCACATTTATCAATCCTTAAATCACCTCGAAAGGAACAATTTCCAAGCACTAATCAATAGTTCTCTTATTTCAAGAAATAATTTTATTTCTAAATATTAGTATAACTATACTTCAAGCAATCAAAAGAATGTACCCATTCCCTTGGAGTTCTTTGTAATACAAGGAAGTGCAGTTAAGCATGAGCTCTTTGAGAGATGTCATGCATGCCCTCAGTTTAAAGCATCAGTGAGATTTAGCATCTAACTTCAGAAAGCTCAAAAGGCAGTATATTGCTCCTGATGTCTCAAAAACTGGGATTTAGAGAAGACAAAACTGAGTTTAAACTTGGGTCCAGCCACTTATCAGCTATGTGATCTTAGGAACGATACTTATACCCTCATTGCCTTTTAGTAAAGTTGGGAACAACAGTATGAACCTTATAGAATTGTAGTAAAAAAAGAAATAAAATACTGCACATAAAGCAGTGAATCCACTGCCTAGTCTGTATTAAATGTTCAATAAATAAACTAGGCTTAAATCCCCTCTTTGTAAATAATTCCATATAACTTTATTTATAGCTAGTAAAATTACTTTGCTCACAGATGAATACAACTTAAAAAAAAGCTTCCCAATTAATTAGAACATAAAGTATCTGAACAATGAGATAACATTCTTTAGTTGGAAAAAAACATACAAGAAAATTGCTGAAGACTATAAAAACACCAATGAAGTTTCTATTTTCCCTGGAAACATACTGGTTGAGAAACTTTTTTTTACTTATTTTACAAATATAAACGTTACTTGCCATGAGGCATGCAATGATGTGAATGAACATGTGGGATATAAGGTGAGACAAAATAAGCCAGAAACAAAAGACCAAGAATGGTATGGTTAACTTTAGAAAATGCTTATAAGAATAGAGGGGCCTAGATTGTAAGCTTTTAGAGCAGACACATTAAGTCCAGTGGTGATTATTACTTCTGGATTTTGAGAGACTGTTTTATATATATAACCTGATATCTAGAAATAAGAACGAAGCCAAACAGGTTGGGGTTAAAGTAATTAAGAACATAGGGGTAAGGAAGACAGTGTCTATATTATAGAACCACACATACTCTTTGAGACCAATGGAAGAAAAGTTTATTTGGTCTGGAACTGAATTTTTTTGTAGTGCATAATCTAATATAACCTATCTGTACAGCTTATTTGAAAAATTGAAACTCAGGGAGCACAGAAAAAGGAAGAGGTCCTTTAATCCCATATAGATTACTGTAATGCCTGGAAACATCCTAGAGTATGTTAAGCAGATAATTAAAAAGTATTGGCAAAGTCACTTGAGAGAGGGGAAAAAGAATATGGAACTATTAAACCTTACCATCAGGGAATCCCTTGATACTATGTCAAGCTTTAGAGACAACCAAATCAATAGGCCATGCTATCAATCATGAGGCTTTCGCTTGTGAAGCTTATGCAGGTAGCGGAGAAACTTAAACTACCTATAAGCATGCCTAAGAGTTACTTCTGGAGGAACTCTTTTGTTGCTCAGATGTGGCCTCATTCTCTCTAAGCCCTACTCTGCAAGTGAAATCACTGCCCTCCCCCATACGTGGGACATGACATCCAGGGGTGAAAGTCTCCCTGACATGTGGGAGAGGACTCCCAGGGATGAATCCAGACCTGGCACCATGGGATCAACAATTACATCCTGACCAAAAGGGGTAAAAGAAGTATAAATAATAAAGTATTAGTGGCAGAGAGTGTTCAAATAGAGTTGAGAGGCTACTATGGAGGGTGCTCTTACGCAAGCTTCAGGTAGACCTTGCTACCTATCATTACCTGCCAACCCCCAACCAGGACCATTCCAGTCAATCCTAACGAACACCTAGGGCAAAATATAAGATTCCACGAGGGTTCCAGGCACTAGAGTAACTTTCCAGAAACCTACAACCTCCAGATGGGTTCCTGGTCCAAATAAGTCCTGAAACCTAGCCCAGCCTCTCCAGAACATCAGATAGTTCCATCCCCCTACCCCATATTAGTGACAGACCCTTCCAATATGAATAATTTAGAATCACCATAGCCCCAACACACCTAAACAGAGGTATGGAAAGATCAAAGGTGATACTGGAGTTATACATAGAAGGTAGGACTTAACAAATGAATATGAATGCTGAATCATTAAATTAATATCTCTTTTAGTCTCCAATACTTTAGAGCAGCTAGAAGTAATATCTAACATTGTGAAACTGTAACCCATGTCAAAGTCTGAAACGTGTTCTACAACTAATTGTGGTACTGTGCTTTGTAATTTATAACTTTTTTGTACATATGTTATTTTTCACAAAAAAAGAAGGGAAAAAAGTCTATTGTGATGATAAAAAAGTATTTTAGCCCTCTAGCCTCCTACATTCTGGAGTAGCTAGAAGGAAAAATATGAGAGGATCCTATGGTAGCCCATGACAAACTCTGGGGTGTGTCCTGTAACAACTTGTTGAAGAGTGCTTTGAAAATTATTGCTTTGTATGTATGTTATACTATACAATAAAAAAATTAAAAAAAAATACACTTTTAAATGCACCTAAAATGGTAAAAAAAAAAAAAAAAAAAGTGACTTGCTTCAGAAACACTAAAGATTATAAGCAGTGTAATTTTTGTGGCCATCAGAAATAATGTTAAGCTACTACAATCTGAAACAGTCACTGGGACATTGATCAAGCATTTTCCATATGACATGCAATATTAGGCAATGATACCTCCCCCCAAAATACACAAATTAACAAAATGCTTTCTCATATGCACAAAATTTGACTGAATGCTATTCATTCCCAAAACACTTACACTGTATTTATCATGTGTTTATAAATGTTCTAAGATATATTTGTGCATTTTCTTTGAAAGACTACATTTTTTTAAATCCTTGTTTTTTTTTCCCCTCTCCCATATTTATCTGTACTTTTTCCTCTAAATACTTGTAGGGAAGGGGATGGATATGAGATGGTAGTTAATAGGGGGTAGACACATTCTCACAATGAGATAAATTTCATAGTAAAAAATTAAAGGGCACGACATGAAAAGATGCTCAACATCATTAGCCATCAGGAAAATGCAAACAACCACAATGAGATTCCATTTCATATCCACAGAATGGGTATAGTAAAAAAGACAGATGATAGTAAGTGATGGCAAGGAAGCAAATCTGAAGCCCCATACACTACTGGTGAATTGTAAATGGTATATAGCTGCTGTGAAAAACAGGTTTGGTGGATCCTCAAAATATTAACACAGAATTACCATATGATACAGCAATTCCACTCCTAGATATAACCAAGAAAAATGAAAACACATAGCCACACAAAAACCTCTACACAAATGCTCATAGCAGCATTATTAAAAAATAGCTAAAAAGTGGAAATAACCCAAATGTCCATCAGTTGATGAATGAATAAATATATTGTGTATATCCATATAATGAAATGTTATTTAGCAATATAAAGGAATGAAGTATTGATATATGCTACAACATACGAAAACATGTTAAGTGAAATAAGCCAGTACTGCACTAAACATGATTTATAGTGAAATAAGCCACATATTGTACAGTTCCATTTAAATGAACAATGTCCAGAATAGACAAACCTATACTCAAAGTATGGTTGGCTAGGGGTGAGGTGGGGGCAGGGAGTGGGGAGTGGGTAATGACTGATAATGGATGTGGGATTTTGGAGGCAGTAAGAAAAATGTTCCAAAATTGGGGTGATAACACATTTCTTTGAACCTACTAAATAGCACTGAATCATACACTTCAAATGGGCAAAATGTATGGTACTTGAATTGTATCTCAATAGAGCTGCTGAAATATCTGAACAAATCACTAACTGTTTTGAATTTGAAATCATATTTCAAGAGAGACAGCAAAATTAAAAAAAAAAAACCTCAAACTAAGAGATTTTACCAGTCAGAGATCTTCACTAAAAAAAAATTAATAAAAGGATGTATTTTAGCAAAAGAAGCAAAACCAAAAGGAAACACAGAATACTAAAAATAATGGTGAGTACAAATATGAACAAAATATGATGGCAAATGTAATGAAAAATTGAATATAAATAAAAACTTTATTTTTTTCTTTTACAAAAGGTAAAACAAACTAAAGACAACAATAGTAAGACTGATGAGGATATTAAATGAGTATGCTCAAGATGTTTGTCACATTTGGGAGGACAGAAATACTGTGTGGAAGATGGAATTCTAAGGTGACCTTCCAGATTCCCACCTCCTGGTACACATTCTTTGTACAGTTCCCTTCCCTTCAGTGGAGGCAGCACCTGTGAATATGATTGGGTGTTACTCCCTTGATTACATTACTAATCTGCTGGTTTTGAGTTAATTAAAAAGGAGATTATCTGGGTGGACCTGACCTAATCACATCGGTCCTTTAAATCTAGGTCTAGAGGTCAGAGACATAGGAAGCCAGAGATTCAAAGCAGAGAGGCACACTCATACTGTGCTGTAAGAAAGCAAACAACTACACTGTAAACTATGTGTGGCTTCTATGGAGCAAAGAGCAATCTCCAGCCAACAGCTATCAAGAAAATGAGGGCTGCATGGAAATTAATTCTGTTCAATGTAAATAAGCTTGGAAGAAGATCCCAAGCTCCAAATGAGAACCACAATGCACCTGATACTTTGATTGCAGTCTCAAGGCACCCAGAGCAGAAGATGGATCATGATACACAGAAATTGTGAGATAATAAGTTTGGGTTTTTTGTTTTTTTTTTAATTGACAAACGAAAAACAGCATACAAACATGAACATTCTTAACACACAAACATTCCATATATGGTGTACAATCAATGGCTCACAATTATCATCACATAGTAGTACATTCATCACCATGATCATTTTTTAGAACATCTGCATCATTCCATGGAAAGAAATAAAAAGAAAAAAGAAAAAAACTCATGCATACTATACCCATTACCTATCCCTCTCAAATCACCACTAGTTGTGATTTGGTATGTAGCAAAAGAGAACTAACACATGCTGAATAACTTAACTCTGTTATGATTATATAAATTTTGTTGTCTGAAGGAACAAGTAGTAAGCTATGATTATGCTTTCTTCTACCAGGTAACAGTGTCATGATCCTTAAAGAAAATATTCTTAAGTCAAGGTCAATGGATTCTCTCACAATTTTGATTTCAGCTTTTGTAAAATAGTAACAATCACATCAGGTAAAGTACTAAAATTTATAATCTTCTCAAACCATGGCAAGTTTTAACTTGCTGATAATATCAAAGTCCAATGTTATGCTTCCAAATTTAAGACTATTATTTTGTATCTGAGTTTAAATCTTTTTATCAACTATAAAGGGTACAGTTCCAAACAGACTAAGTCATAAAGCATTCTCACCTGCTAGGGCATCCCGATAAAGCTGAACAAAATGATTAAAGATATCCTTCGGCAAACACTTTTCATCTGGTAGACACTGCAGAAGAATGACTATTTCAGACTGTCCCACTGCATGCATTCCCTTGGTTGTGAAACACCAGCACTTCCTGTTGACATCTACAGATGGAATAAAAAATATAAAGACATTCCTCTTGATCCTTACTCTTAAAAAGATGCATAGAAATCTGTTATAATACAGCAAAGAAAGATCATACTGAGTCTGTATAATTTAACTGTAAACTGTCACTGCATTGATCCAAAGAATTACTATAGAAAATAAAACATACCAAAGCCAACAGTTCTAAGGATTAAAAAAAATACTTAGAAGATTCCTACAACTCAACAACAAAAAGACAAATAACCCACTTAAAAAATGTACAAAGGACTTAAACAGACATTGCTCTAAAGAAAAACAATTGAAAGGAAGTTAAATAAGTAATAATGAAAACAATGCATATCCAATTTTGACTCCTACTAGTCAAAGGTGTAAGTATTAAAGGAAACAACATTCTATTAATAATAAAATGAATAAAATCAAACCATGAATCCTCGGATATAAAAAAATCACCACATAAGTAGTCAAAGATAATTTCCAGTTCTTGACATTTTTCTCGTTTGTACCCCAACACAATAGAATTCCCAAAGGGAGTGAAAAAGGATTCAAATAGAATTATGAATACTACTACATAAATAAAAACTAACATAAGATATGAGATACCTTTCTTTCACTTTGGGAAATGTTATTTTATGTAACTAAACAGGAGTATCCATTCCAAACATATTAAGATGGTGCACATGTCCTAAAAAGGTTAGCTATTTTCTAAGCATAATTTATAATCTATACATGGTAAACTGAAATTTCAAACAAATTATTTTTAAATATGATCTTGGAAGGAAAGGTGGCAAGCATTAACAAATTGCCAAATGTAAAAGGGATGATTAGCAAGTAAACCAGAAACATGCATTTGATCAATGTAGAACCTCTAAGGAAGTGGTATATAGGTGTTTCTAGTTTCCAAGGTGAACTGAAAACAAGTACAGAGTGGGAACTGGAGGACTGTTCCCCAGGGCTTCTTTTCTTCCCTCCAAAACTCCACAAATGAACACTCATCCAGGATAAATATGTACTCATTTTCCAATATCACCTTGGAAAGTAGAATCAACATTCTAGGTTACTGTCCCCCTTTTCATTCTGATGCCCAAGAAGGTAGCACTAAGAATTTAGAAGTTTTGTCTGCATTTTAACTTACAGTATACTGACGTTTCACTATTTGTTAGTTAACTAACACTATTGACAAATAAGGTTTTGCATCATGACAAGGTTTTTAATTAAAACCTAGCATGTAAATTGTTTCACCCCCATGGATAACTTACTCACCAGTAGTTATTCTGGTGGTGAGATATGACTGAACATACCCATCCAGATGGACCTAGCTTAGATCAGTTCAAGTTTTATTTGGCTTCCCTCCATGGAGAATTCACTTACCTCACCCCCGTGGCTAAAAGCAAGAGCTTCAAGTAATCCTATAATTGTCCTATGGGATATATTATTTTATATAAACTAATTCTTTTCAGTAAGATTTGGAACTATATAAAAATACATGTATATAATGAATTTAAAAGATTTATTTTATATCTATGACTCAGTAAAGTTATTTCATTTTAATTTTAAAAAACAAATTTCAGGTGCACAGGTGGTTCAGTGGTAGAATGCTCGCCTTCCATGTGGGAGACCTGGGCTCGATTCCTGGACCATGCATCCCCCAAAAATAATGAAAGAAAAATAAATAAATTTCTGACTTACAATTTACAATTTTAACCATTGCCAACAAATTTGCATTTAAAACAAATACAAGTGGATCTGGGCCACCATCTTCCAATTGCTGCATTACTGAAATCTGTGATGGTCTCTCTTCCACAGCATAGTCTGTAAAGGAACAAAATAATGTAATAGATTGGTTAAAAGGAGAAATTAAGAAAGAAATCAAATGGAGGGATGGGCTTATAATTCCCAGGAAAGAGACATACATTTGATTTATAAATAGGTTTGTACCTTCTGTCCAAGTGTCATATTATTAGTGCCCCCTTTCACTCTCAAAAGTGACCCAGTTTGAAGAGAAAAAAAAAAAAACAAAAAAGAAAGAAAGAAAAAGTGACCCGGTTTGGATAATACTATGGTTATCCTATCTAGAGACTACCCACTCACCAAAATGGTTTGTACCACAGTTTAAAAACAAACCTTTATATAAAAAAACCTTTTACTTAACTAAAATTCCCCCAACTATCATAACAAGATTTTTATCACATAATCTAAGAGTAACATTTAAAATAATCCATGATATACCAGAATTTGTTAATATTAATCATGTCTGGAAAGCAGGTCTAGTGGTTAGAGTATGGGGAAGCCTTACTTTTTGCTCTATATCCGTTTGGACCATTTGAGATTTTTTACCATTAAAAAATTAACATTTAAAAAATGCACCCAGAAAATAAACTATAAGAGTCACAGGTAACAGGTTTCATGGAATAATTCTTCTAAGTATAATTCTAGAGTTCAGGATATGTATCACCAAAATCACTGGTGAACCACATATCATGTTCTGAACACAGGCAAGTTGAAATTTCACTTATGTAATCTGAACATTATAGATATATAATATTCGGCCACCTTATTTTGAATGATAGTGGCCCTTTCCTCTTTAAGTGAAAATCATGTGTCACATCATGTGGAATCTTAAGACATGGGAAAGGAATTGACCATCTGAAAAGTGCATTTCATTTGGCTTGTCTTCATGTAATGTAATTCTATTACATCCAACATATTTTTGGATGTAACAGAAAATCTCTACCCTGTCTAAGAAAATATTGATTGGAAAGAGAAATATTAAGTGACTTAAAAAATTGTTAATGACGTTACCCCGCTGGAATACAAAATTGCAAAGTTCTGGTTAAGAGAAAATAATGTGGTGTAATTAAGTACATTTAGATAACTAATTTTTCTTTCTTGGTAGAGGAGGTAGTAACAATTAAATTTAATGGACATGACTTTTTACGAAAATGAAATCCTGCAATCTATTTATTTAACAATAGAGTTAAAATAGAAAAAACTAAAACGGCAAATTGGGGTAGTTGCTTTTATTGCTAGTTATTACTCCAACAGTATCTACTTCCCTTAATTAGATGGCAACACCTGAGATATAAAACCAATTTAATTACTTCTTAATCAAGATGTATTAAAATAACCAGAATTTAAAACCTAAGTAGAAATTTTACTAACAAAATTTATTTATGGGGCTCTGGTAAAGGAGCAAAGGCATTATGCAACCAAAAAAAAGCTTAACTTTCTGTGAAAGTTCATTGTTGACCTATCTGGGAACCAGGCTATCTGGTTTTGATAGTTCATTGTATTCAACTGATACATGTTGAGAGCTAATATGGCCCCAGCATGTGCTGGAAGCAGAAGACACAAAGACCAAATAAGACTGAAGGAGTTCATGATCTAAGCGGAAGAATAAGACCTATAGATAATCTAAATTACAATGAAAAAAGTCTATGTACTGTTTAAGAATTGCTATGAGAATAAATATGAGGAAGCAAAACACTGCAAATTAGGTAGCGGTTAAGTAAAGACTCAGAGGAGAGTTATAATAAGATGGATTTTGAAAGGTTGAGGAATTCTTCAGGGAACCTAGAGTATAAAAGGGTATTCAAGGCAGAAGAAAGGAAGAAATGAAAAATATTAATTACATATCCTACTATGGACCAGAAGCTTTCTTGCTATGTGTTTTCGGGTATGATATCCTATTTAATACTCACAATGATAGGTAGGTAAACACCTAATTTTTTTAAACAGATGAGGAAATAGAGTCAGAGTGGATAAATGACTTGTCCAGTGGATGATACAACTAGAATTAAGTGGTACTAGGATTAAAACTTAGGTTTGCCCACAAAGGATAGGTCAAGCCTACTTAAAATTAGGCCTAAGAGTCACCCCCAAGAGAACCTCTATTTTTGCTCAGATATGGCCTCTCTTTCCAGCCAACACAACAAGCAAACTCCCCACCCTCCCCCTGTCTACGTGGGACATGACTCCCAGAGGTGTGGACCTTCCTGGCAATGTGGGACAGAAATCCTAGAATGAGCTGAGACTCAGCATCAAGGGATTGAGAAAACCCCTGGAATGAGCTGAGACTCAGCATCAAGGGATTGAGAAAACCTTCTCGACCAAGAGGGGGGAAGAGTGAAATGAGACAAAATAAAGTGTCCATGGCTGAGAGATTCCAAACAGAGTTGAGAGGTTATCCTGGAGGTAATTCTTACGCATTAAACAGATATCACCTTGTTAGTCAAGATGTAATAGAGAGGCTGGAGGGAACTGCCTGAAAATGTAGAGCTGTGTTCCAGTAGCCATGTTTCTTGAAGATGATTGTATAATGATATAGCTTTCACAGTGTGACTGTGTGATTGTGAAAACCTAGTGTCTGATGCTCCTTTTATCTACCTTATCAACAGACGAGTAAAACATACGGAATAAAAATAAATAATAGGGGGAACAAATGTTAAAATAAATTTAGATTGAAATGCTAGTGATCAATGAAGGGGATGGGTAAGGGGTATGGTATGTATGAATTTTTTTCTGTTTTCTTTTTATTTCTTTTTCTGAATAGATGCAAATGTTCCAAGAAATTATCATGATGATGAATATGCACTGTGATATTGTGAATTACTGATTATATACGTAGAACGGAACGATCAAAAGTTAAGAATGTTTGCGTCTGTTTGGTGTTTATTGGTACTTTTTTTAAAAATTTAAAAATTAATAAAAAAAAAGTGGGGGGGAATTTTAGATTGCATCTATGTTACTAGAATAAAAATGTTCTGGGGTGGGCCACGGTGGCTCAGCAGGCAGAATTCTCGCCTGCCATGCCGGAGAACCAGGTTTGATTCTCAGTGCCTACCTGTGCAAATAAAAAAAAGAGTTTTCTGTAGCTGCTTGTTGAAGTGTGCTTTGAAAATTATTGCTTTTTTCTTTGTATATATGTTATGTTTTATAACAAAACAAGGTAAAAAAAACTATAAGCAGTTATAATATTAGATAAATTCCTGAAACAAAAAATTTGAAAAAAAAATTCATAGGAGTATATAACACTAACAGTAAACCTTATTATAAACTGCGGCCTATAGCTAACAGTACAATTATAATAGAATTGTCTCATCAATTGTAACAAACTTACCACACTAATGCAAAGTATTAATACAAGGGAAAACTGTGTATGTGAGAGAGGGTTACATAAGAACTCTATATTTTCTGCCTGATTTTCCTGTAATTCCACAACGTCTCTAAATTAAAAAAAGAACAAAACTTTAAAAACCATAAAGAACAATAAAATATTTTATTAAATTATAATCAGAAAAAAATAAATAAAAACTTAGGTTTGTCCAATTCTAAAGCCCATTCTCTTAACTATTTCATAGCAAAAAAAAATCATGCAAGTATGAAAAGTGAACATTCAGAAAACTACAATAATCTATAGTACTCCTGTAAGATACTTGGGTATTGGCTGGCAATATGGTTAGGAAAACAGAATGAAATCAGGTTAGGAAGGATCTATATGTCAAAATAAGTAATTTATCTTGAAAGTATTGGGAATCCATTGAATATTTCTAAGGAAGAATAATAAATAATATATGATTCTACTGAGGTTTAAAAAAGATAATTGTCAACAGGATGGAAGCTAAAATAAGGGAAAGACTGAATGCAAGGAGACCAAGTATAAGACTAGGACAAAAGTAAGGAGTGATTATTAATAAATCATTTCCTGAAAATGTACTGACTGAATGCTAGTCCAGACATATCTTTAATGAATGTCCATATAAAGTTAAAACATCCTTTTGATTGGATAGTGTTTTTACTTACCAAAATGTCCTAAAAATATTCTTTTAACAAAAAATTACTATTTAAGTTCAGTGCTCTCCACTTCATACATATGTACCTTTCTGAATGTATATTTAATACTTAAAAGTTAAATTAATATAGGGCAGGCCACGGTGGCTCAGCAGGGAAGAATGCTTGCCTGCCATGCCAGGGGACCCGGGTTCAATTCCCAGTGCCTGCCCATGTAAAAAAAAAAAAAAAGAGTTAAATTAATATTCTAACCTATCAGGTTGGGCCAATTGTAGAACCACAAGCAACTTTTCAGAGGATGATATGCATTTAAACATAAAAAAATGCCAATAAACTATACTTATATTTAAAGCAAGAATATTAAATCCTTCCAAAGAATTAAAATGACTAAAAGTCTACTCTAAAACAATCAATAGCAGTAATTGTTTTCACGGCAAATTGGGGTAGTTGCTTTTATTGCTAGTTATCACGCCAACAGTATCTACTCCTCTTACTTAGAAGGCAACATTTGACATATATAACTAACCCTGTTTAAATACATAAGCCCAGATACCTCCTTTTACGCCAGTGGAGATAAGAATGGGAGGAAGTCCATCTTCAGGAATGAGGTTCATTGCACTTCCAACAGGACTTCCAACCTGAGTTATACTCGCAGAGAACAGAGAAATATCCATCTAGGGAAAGCAAATCATAAAGTGAGCCTTATAGAGAGTTCAAGCCTTTGGCAAAATACAGTTAAGATTAATTACTAAATGGGAATTAAAGTGAAAATTAGAAATTCATACTTTTTGAAAGATAGCACAAGACATTCATTAACCATGGTTTCACAAAGGCACAGGTTTATACTATGAAAATGTTTCAAATGTATATTTTCTAGCATCAAACCATGGTAATGAGGAAAGAGCTTTATAATCTGGATTAGATTGTTTACCATAAAAAAATATTATTTTAAAAAAACTGCAGAAGCAACAGACAACAAAATTTCAACATTACCTCAAAATTCCTGAAGTAATGTCTTTGGATCTACTTTTAAAAACTCATTTACATTTCTATTTAAAATTAACTTTGATAAAATAGAGATTAAATTAGGTCATCATTTTCCATTTACTATGCAAGGAAATAGATGTCCCTCTCTATATTCTCCATAACTTAAGAAATGGAAACTTTTAAAAGTTAAAAGAAAAGTAATTCAAAACTGTATTTAACATGTATAAGAATGTTCACAGCAATTTTACTCACAATAACCAAAAAATGGAAATAATACAAATGTTCATTAGCAGGAAAACAGATAAATTGTGTTATACATATATAATGGAACACTGCACAGTAATAAAAAATAAACTTTTGATACATGCAGCAGCATGGGAAAATCTCAAAAATATTATGTTGAGCTTAAAGCCAGTCACAAATCATTATATGCTACTTATTTCCATTTATATGAAATTCAAGAGTAAGCAAAACCAATCTGTGGTGATAGAATTCAGAATAGAGTTTGTTAGTGTGGGAAAGGGTAGGTAGGTTATTAAGTGACAAAGGGGAGGAGTAATGGAAATGTTCTGTATCTTTACCTGGTTGGTAATTATTTGTGTGTATGTGTATACATACATAAAAATTCATCAAGTTGTTCCCTAAAGACTAACACCATGTAAAGCACTTTGCTATATGTATTTTTATAACTTAATGAGTTAAGAAAATTTTCAAACAGCATTGCCATATTTTTGTCTATACTACTGATAATTTAGGACTACAAGTCTTTTAGTGGGTTTTTCTTAAATTTTTGCAATTGTTTTCAGTGTAGCATCATATAAGAGGAAATTTGAAAATTTTATTGCCAAATCATTATAAACTGATTTGAAGATCTAGTACAGGAAATAATCTGGCTAACTTGCTATTTTATTTTAATTTGTTTTTTGTTTTTTGTTTTTTTTGCATGGGCAGGTACCAAGAATCAAACCCGGGCTTCCAGCATGGCAGGGGAGAACTCTGCCTGCTGAGCCACCGCGGCTGGTCCTAACTTGCTATTTTAAAGGATACATAAATCCCCATTTTTATGAAGGGGTCATCTGATAGCTAAATACCTTCTGTGTAAAAGAAGTCACTTCATTTACTGAGTACCTATTAGGACATAAAGATGATAAAAATATATTCCAGTGTGCCTTTAATGAGTTTATGCTGAACAGTGAGAGCCAAAAAATAAACCAAGCAACTTGGTATAGCATCTTTTAAAAATTGATTTTATGGGTGGGCAATGGTGGTGCAGTGGCAGAGTTCTCACCTGCCATACCAGAGACTCAGGTTCAATTCCCGGTGCCTGCCCAAGCAAAAAAAAAAAAAGATGAGCTGAGCTTTGTTTCCCTATAACATTCCTTCATTAGAGCCTTCTCATTTTATTAAAAAGTATTTATGTTTTAAGAACCTATCAGCATGCACATGTGGTTCAGTGGTAGAATGCTCATCTTCCACATGGGAGAACTGAGTTCAATTTCTGGTCTATGTACCCCAAAAAAAGAACCTATCAAAAATAGAAACTAAATGCAATTGTGATTTTTGATGGGATCTTGATTTAAATAAACCAATTTATAAATTAATTTAACAATGCCAATATGTATTGTGTGTGTATAAATGAAAGCTATAAAGAACATTGGGACAATTGGAAAAATCTGCATAAGGACTATATAATAGATAATAGCATTGCACAATAAATTTTCTCATGTGATAATTATGTTGTGGTTAAGAGAATAACTTGTTCTGAGGAGACACAGGCTTAAATATTAAGTGGTAAAATGCAAATAATTCTCAAATGGTTTAACAAAAAATTATATATATTGGTGTGTGTGTTTGTATGCATGAAGGGTAAATTAATGTGGCACAATCATAATGCCTGGTGTATGCAGGTGAAGAGTATGGATGTTGATTGTACTATTCTTACTTTTCTGAGAGTTTGAACTTATTTCCAAATAGAGAGATCATACAATATTTGTCCTTTTGTACCTGCCTTATTTTACTTAACGTGTTGTCTTCAAGGATAATCCATGCACTACGCTTATAACTTTTCTGAGAGTTTGAACTTTTTTCCAAAAAAAAAGAGTTTTGCAGAAAAAAAGATATTTTTTGAGAAAGTCCCTGTGCAGACACAAAGAAGGATAGTACATCGTTCTGGCTCTCACCCTCTGCAGCCACAGAAAAAACCTAAAAAAATAGGCTTACAGATATTTGAAGGCAGATATTCAGATTCAACAAATTCTTCTTTCCTTCAAAATGAAGCCCTTTAGTTCCCCCAACTGTTCCTCATATGATGTCTAATACCACCTCATCAAACAGAAAACTTAGCTCAGTATGTTAGTAAATCTAATATTTTTTATTTCCTTTTTGAGAAATTGTAAGCTCACAGAAAAATTATGCAGAAAGTACAGAGTTCCCAAACATTCCCCCTCACATACATAGTTTTCCCTATTATTAACTAATTCGTTTGGTACTTTTCTTACAATTGATGAAACAATATTATTATGATTATACTATAATTATATTATTATAAAGTAGTCCATACTTTAATTTAGGGTTCACTGCTTATGTTGTACAGTTCTACAGCTTTTTAAAAACATTTTTATTCTGGTAAGATATATACAACCAAAAATTTTCCATTTTAATGACATTCAAATATACATTCAGTGCTGTTAAATACATTCAGTGTTGCGCTACCATTGCCACTATCCATTACCAAAATGTTTCCATCACCCTAAACAGAAACACTGTACCAATTAAGCATTAACTCCCCATTCCCTATCCCCATATCAGGCTTTAGTAATCTGTATTCTAGTTTCTGACTCTGTGAATTTACATATTATTATTTCATAAGTGAGATCATACAATATTTACCCTTTTGTACCTGCATTATTTTACTCAACATGTTGTCTTCAAGGATAATCTATTTTGCAGCACGTATCAAAACTTCATTTTTTATGGCTGAATAATATTCCATTCTATGTATATACCACAATTTTTTTCCCACTCATCTGTTGATAAGACACTTAGGCTATTTCCATCTTTTGGCAATTGTGTACAATGCCACTATGAACATCAATGTAAAAATATCTGTTCTAGTCCCTCCTTTAAATTCTTTTGGGTATATTCCTAGAATTAGGATTATTGAGTTATATGATATTCTATACATAATTTTCTGAGGAATTGCCCAACTGTTTTCCACAGTGGGAGCACCATTTTACATTCCCACCAACAATGAGTGAATGTTCCTATTTCTCCAAGTTCTCTTCAACACTTGTTATTTTCCATAAAAAAAAATAAAAAAACAGTAGCCATTCTAGTGGATGTGAAATGGTATCTCATTGTGATTTTGATGAATGGCTAACGGCTCTCTCTGTCTTGGCTTTTTCTAAGTTGAGGCACCCTTCTGTGGGGACCCTGTAGGTTTGGGATACGATTTAGTACAGTCACGTTTCTAATCAACATGGCTAGAATGCACACATCATAAATACATGATAAGGTATTTCATCTTATTTAGAACCATTTACAAATACACTTGAGCAATATCCAAATCTCATTTAGATCATACACGTCACATTCTGGTTGTGACATGTTTTTGAGCATCTTTTCATGTGTTTATTGGTCATTCGTTATTTTCTTTGGAAAAATGTCTATTCAAACCCTTTGCCCATTTTTAAAATTGGGTTGTTTGTATTTTGTTGTTGACTTGCAGGATTTCCTTATATATTCTGAATATTAAAACCTTATTGGATATGTGTCTTCCTCAGCCATTCATAATGCCCCACCCTTCCCCCACCATAGTTCTCCAGAGAGGCTACTACAGAACCTATGGGAAATTATTTGAAAGCCAATGTTATCAAGAGGCCAGGGTTCCCTCTAGCTTGACCTCTAGCTACAGTGGTACCTGATCTCACCTGAAAATAACCTTCACAAGAACCTGAATAATTTGCAAATATACAGTAAAACAAGGCAGCTGATGGTATACATGTAAGGAATAATAGTGGGTACAGAGGAAGGAGAGGCAGGAGTTGAAGAAAGCATTGGCATCTTCCTTTTCCAAAAACCAGAAATAGTTATGGTTTTTTAAATTCATTGTTTAGCATGCTTTTCTTTTCTAAAAAAAAAAAGCAAATATTAGTGGTTATGTTATACTTCAATGAAAGTTGTCTATTTGTTTGCTTTAAGACAAAAAAAATCCAAGTGCTAGATGGAGTATATAAACTCTTTATTAAAGGATGAGTAATCTTTAATAATAAAACTTACAGCAAAATGAGGATGTTGATGGAGAACTACAAAGCATAGGACACTTCTCAGAGTACAAGGAAAGGTAAGACATTGAAGACACTAATTAGATGCAAAGCAGTCAGGTTTAGGGCTTATGGAAGAAGGAATGCAAAAGTTGGGAGAGAGACCCAGAATGTGATATGTATGATCTAAATGAGATTTGGATATTGCTCAAGTGTATTTGTAAACAGTTCTAAATAAGATGAAATACCTTATCATGTATTTATGATGTGTGCATTCTAGCCATGTTAATTAGAAACTTGACTGTCCTAAATTGTATCCCAAACCTACAGGGTCCCCACAGAAGGTGCCTCAACTTATAAAAAGGCAAGACAGAGAGAGCTCAATGCTGAAAGTAGCAAGTACTCAGTTACTATTTCATTTTCTCACCTCTGCTGGTAGAGGACTGGTAGGTACTGGCTTGACTGGGTCATGTGACACAGCCAGGGTTCCCGCAGAGGAAGTTCCATTCATTGTTAATTTGGCTGCATCAGCAACTTCTCCGTTGGGCAAGATCCCATCAGCAAACCAAACTCGCCTCTGCTCTCTGGGCTGAGCCACTTGAGGGGCCAGAAAAATAAAACAGGCATCAATTTGACATTGGTAAGTTTTCTAACATCAAAGAAGCGGTCACCAATTCCAGAAGTACAAAAAAAATCACTATTTAGCATCTTACAAATACAAACATCAGAACTATAACTGTGTACAAAAGTGGTTATAAATAAAAATTGACATTAAAATAAATATTTTTACTTCTATAACTTACATGCAAAGATTTAAAACACTTTGCTTTAATATATTAAGAGCTCTTAAGTACACTAATGATTAAGTCATAGACTTTGTCCCACATCAATGACAAAGAAACTATGGAAGACTTTCTTACTACCTAAAAAATAAATAGCAGAGGGGAAAACAAAAAAACAAAAACTATAGCAATAAATATCTACATCTCCTAAAAGTAAGAATTTTTCTCAGTAATCAAATATCTGGAAAAGTAATATGGTATTTTTAAAGGGCAAAAGATACTCCAAAGAATGTTGAAGAAGTCTTATTAATTAATAAAGGAAGAGCTGGCACAGATATGCGAGAATTAGGAAGCAAACTGACCTGATCTTTGGTTAAAGTGTAACTGAAGAAGAAAAAGACTCACCTGGTAGTAAAAAGGTAGTTTCCATTTTAATAAAAAGACAGAGAAAAAGGAGAAAAACTGATTCTGATGAAATTATCTCTTTAAATTTAGTTTTAGAAATCAGCTCAAACAGCCAAAACAAAGACAGACTAGAAAAGAACAACAAAATGACAAATGAAGTAAAGAGAATAAAGATTTTAAGAAAGAAAGCCTAAGCCCATTAAAACAGGGAATATGACTAAGGGATGATCCTGAAAGAGGGGAAAATGAGGAAGAATATTACATCAACGGAAGTCTTTGATCTTCAAAAGGGAGAAGGGCTGTTTAGGAAGGGAAAGGGAATATTTCTAGAAGAAAAGATAAAATTAATGGAGGAAGACTGATTTTAATTATCAAAGGAAATTTCTTGACAAGATCATTTTAAGGAAATATATAATTGTAATTTTTACTATATATATCCCCTGAACCTATAAAGAGCCTTTCATCTGATAATATCATAATCATAATGATAATAAATCAAAAGAAGTTAAATGCCAATAATTTTTTACCCATCAAATTACATAATCAGAATAAAAGTTGTGGATTTTACAAAGGTCTCTGTACCTAATACAGTATTTTTATGTGTGTACATTAAAAATGAAAAGACAGAGTGGAAATTTATTGATTCCAAAAAACAATACTGACAGGGGCTGGTCAGAAGGAGGAACTCTTTATGTTTCTCACTTCCTTCAAAGAATGTTAAAGTGGACCTCAGGCTAGAGTTTTACAGGATGACTTCATATTCTATACCTATTTTCAAATATTAGGTATACTTCATTGTTAAACTGTAGAGGGGATTGGCATATTTTCAGAGGTGTCTCAAAAATATCAGGCAACACACTATTATTCTTTACTTGCCCAGAAATAGTCTCAGACACATTTCTCACCTGTTCTTCCACTTTAAAAACTACCCAAAGGGACTCGCCTGCAGTGTTTTAAAATTTTGTGCTGTAAAATCGTATCAGCACTTTTTCAGAGGAACTTGGTGAGGAAAAAGAGAGAGAATAGCACATGATCCCCTACCTTCTGCTCCAGGGTGCTTTAAAACTCCCACAGGTACCATCACAGTGGGAGGTGGAGAGCTCAGGGCTCCTGAGGCCTGAGCTTGCTGCAAGGGAGGGATAGTAGAACAGTATTCAGCAGGATTGTTAGGGTTAGGGCTCTGGCTTGAGGCACTCATCATGTTCTCCCAGGCTTGAGCTAAAGCAAATACAGACACAATCAATGTGAATGGATTGCAAAAATATGGGTAAATAATGCAGCTCCTCCTCATTAATACTCATAGTATGTCTCTACTCTACATAATGATGGTAATGAAGAGGTAGGTGATTTTATTCAGGAAAGTAGACTATGTAGATAAATAGTCTATTAGTTGGAACAAATAAGAATTACATGATACTTCTGAAACTAGAGTTTATAGGTCAGTCTACGGTTAATGACTATGACCCTGGCTTCTTTAAAGGAGACCATGACATTCCCTTGGAGGGTGTGAAACGACATCAAATCCAGGATAGCATTTATGCATTTTATTGTTTGACTATTAAACATATTTTATTAACATTCTATCAAAAAATCAAAGTCAGAGTCTGAAATAGTATAACTCCATTGTGCAATTTTTTTGTTTCATTTCTAGACTTTCAGACTTTTTTTAGTTGAGGTAAAATCTCACTTGAAATATTCTGAAGCCTGAAGAGAACACATCTCAAAATTTATGTGAATACTGCTTTTGTGCAATATCACCTTGTGTAAAAGTATCTAGCACTAACAACCAGTTCACATCTTTGGTGTGTCTTAAAAGCATAAGACCTATGTGAACATGAAAGTGTGCCAATTTCATATAAGTGTGATCAACCAATATGAATGATCAAAAGTACATTAAGGTTTTATATGTACTGTAATTTTACTAATTAAATAATGACTTATTAACTATTGTCTCTAAAATAAATAGCAGGAAAGTTGTTTTAAAAAATAAAAGCTCTCAAATTTTATCTTCTAGGTTCACATATTACCACATATCCAGGTATAGAAAACACCCTATTTTGGGGGCAACTTTTCAAAAATCTCATTTAATATCAAAGAATGATCCATAAGACTGAATATTTATCACCCAAATAGCAGGACAAGGCTAGCATTAAAAACTATGTTCCTCTGAAAGCAATGGTGGGAAGAGAGGGGAGGAAGAGAAAAGTAGAAAGGGAAAGAGGAATACTGAACACTGAAAAGCACCAAATCAAATATTCACAGAGAGACTGGGCTAAGTCATGTGAGGGGCTGAGAAAAACAAGTGGATTACCTTAAGGATCCCTTGCTAAGGGCCTCCCTGGCTTAATAAAAAGTAAGTATTCCATAAGAATCCTCTGCGGTTTCCTTCATCTTTAGCTATGCCAAGTTAAAAAAAAAATGGCTATCTAGTTAGAAGACCTGATCAAATAAAGGAGGTATTGGGTACTGTAATTAAGCAGCATGCTCTTGTCTGTGGATATGTGTCAGAAAAACTAAAGCAGTGGAATAAAAATCATTAATTGAGCAACTGAATGAAATAACCACCATCTAAAAAGTGGCACTTAAGAGAAAAGTAATTATTCATATTTGATAAAAATCATAAGAATTCAGAAATGTGAGGAAACTGAGTAGATCACAGGAGATTAGAACAGATCAGATGAATTGATATGCAATAGGTTAATAAGCCACAACTGGAAAACATGACCAAATAATGTAGACAGAGCAGGAGGGGCTCTCAGAGCAGAAAAGTTCCAGCCTCTAGGAGGTAAAATATCCTGGTACAGGCAACAGTGGAATCTAAGGTTTAACATTTTATGTCTATTAGTAATTGTTCTGGCAACTGTACAGATACATTCAAAGGGAAAATACTATAGCCTGATCAGTTTTATACCTCTTTACGAGAATATTCAGGATTTATAAAGTAAAATGCCTTTGGATTAATTCCCCAGTTCCACAAAAGCTGAACACTGCATACGCTATACTATATTTTCCTGGTCTTATTCTTTCACCACATATCAACTAAATCGCAAACCTTTATCCTTATAACAAATCTAAGCAGTACTGAGGAGGTAAATAATAGAAAAACACAATTTTCTAGTTGATCCTACATGCTAAAATTTTTATTTTTAACAAGATGAATGTAACAAGGTGTTAGTAAGAATGTACTCTAAGTTACTGAGGCATTCCCTGTAAAGAGATAATTTCTCTTGATAGGAACACCTCAGTTCGATTTTAATATCTCATTATGTAGGTAGCTAATTATCACAACTGCACCCTGCCCAGGTCATATCACATACAAGAATTTACAGCTTTCTGAAAAACTTACCTGACTTTAGCATTTATTCATTAAATTAGGTACAGGAATTCTAAACATGAATACATTTTTAGAATGTGGACATATAGCTCAAAGTTTACAGTTAAAGTCATGACATTTGAAAAGGTAAGCAACTTGCAGAGAAGGAGCAAGAAAAAACTGAAGCATTTGCAGAGGAACATTCGTGTTCTATCTCAATAACTGAAATCATCCTGTCTTAATACTTACCATTCATCAATACTGAATGACAGATCACACAGACTCTAGCTTCCTTTCTGTCCATGTATAACAGTTTACATTTTAGGCTGCAGCAGGAAGCACAGAAAACCTGCAGGAAAAAGAAATACTAACTTACTTAATTTCATAATGCAAATAGGTAAATCAATATTGACTCTTAAGGCCTTTATCACCTGAGGCCAAGATAATCCTAACAATCAACTATTGGTTCTCATACTCTTCATATTCTTTAAAATTTACCTTCAACACAAACTCTAAGTAAGGGAACTTTGTAAAAGGTAAATCTAACAATGTTAGTCTTCTTGAAATTCTCCAATAACCTTTATAATCAAGAAATAAAAATAAGAAGCTATAATTCATTCACTCATTTTACAAAAATAGTTGCACCTCTAGTTTGTTTCGGGCACCAGGCAACCCACTGAGAATGCAGCAGTGAACAAACTGATATGGTCCTTGCTTTTAGAGAATTTATGGTCTATAGGAGTCAGAACCAAAAATCAAATAATCTCACAAGTGAATGTAAAATTACAAATGTGCTAAATGTTTCACAGTATGAACATTGTAAAATAAGATCATGTAATAGGAGGTTTACCTAGATTAGCAGGGCCAGGGAAGACTTTATTTAAGAAATGACAAGAGATGAAATCTGAAGGATGTGTAAGCGTTTTATAAGCACAAAGAGGTGCCAAAGAGAAAGAAAATAATAAGCAAAGGAAATGCTGTGTGCACATGTCCTATAAGGGAAAGAAACATGACTCAATCAAGGAACCAAAAGAGAGTTAGCATGGCTGGAGGCCCCAAGGCAGAGAAAATAGCATGTACACAGGTACTTTAAGCAAAGGGAAACACATGATTTATAATAAAACATGGTTACATAAATATTTTTAAATGTCTCTACAGGAAAAGATTCGATTAAGTTAAAAGACAAATAAGAGACTGGCAAAAAATCTGCATTATATAAAACAGACAAAGGACTAAGATCCATTTTTTAAAAAGTGCTTCAATAAACCAATAAGATACAAATAGCCCTAAGAAAAAACAGGCAAAAGATTCACACAGGTAAATTCCTAGAAAAAAAATTAAGGTGAATGATAAATAAAGATATATGAAATATAACTCAAGTAGAAAAATTTAAATAATGAGATATCATTCTTTTTCTAAAGGACTGGCAAAGATTAAAAAAAATTAAAAAGCCAGCTAACAATATCCCATGGTGGTGAGAATATGGAGAAAGGAGGAACTTCTCATATCCTGTTGGTGGTAGCATAAATCAGTAGGGTAATTTGAAGACAGTTTTAAGTGTTCATTTTCTTTGACTCAGCATATACAGTTATCCCAAAGAACACATCCACAGAGAGGTATCCAGTAATTGTCATTGTATGGTTTAAAATCCTAAAATTGTGAACAAACAAAATGTTTCTCAACAGAGGAACAGTTCATTGAACTATAGTATATCCATAAAACAAAATGATGGTTAGCCTATAAACAGAACCAGAGAGCTCTGTACATCCTGACTAGCATGAAAAGTAAAATATGCAAGCTGGAGGATAAAAGTGGTATTGTAATGGGGCCTTTCTATTTCTCTTTTTGCTTTATATAGTTTTTGTAACATTTGTGGTTGGTTATTTTTATTATCAGTAGATTTTTAATGTATTTCTTAAATAAAAAATAAAGATATTTGTACATCACAGAATTTACAAAGAAGGTAAAAAGACAACCTACAGAATGGAAGAATACAGTTGCAAACCATACATTTCACAAAAGTTTAATAGCCAGAATATATAAAGAAACCCTACAACAATAAAAAGACAAACAATCAAATTAAAGAATGGGCAAAGGCCTAAAATAGGTATTTCTCTAAAGAAGATATACAAATGGCCAACAAGCACATGGAAAGATGTTTCAAATCATTAGTCATTATGGAAATGGCACTCAAATCCACAATAAGAGGCTACTGTTTAAAAAATGAAAAAGGGAGAAGAATTATGGAAAGATGGTGGAGTAATTAAAAAATGGAAAACCTGATCCTCATATTCATGTGGAATTGCTATAGGCACCTAAGAGCTGGCTAAACAGCATGGATGAACCTTGAAGACATCATGTTGAGTGAAATAAGTGAGAAACAAAAGGACAAATATATGATTTCTCGGTATGAAATAAGTACAATAAGCAAATTCATACAGACAGAAAGCAAAATAGTGCTTACTAGGAGCGAATGGGGAGTTGAAGCTAACCGGCAGTGAGCTTTGGCTTGGGATGAGGAAAATAGTCTAAATATATAGGGATGAAAGTTACACAATATCATCAATATACTTCATGTCAAAGAATTGTCCACTTACAATAGTTAAAATAACTTTGTGATGTTTATTTTACCACAATTGAAAATAATTTATTATTTTTAAAAATGTAAAATAATGTATTGTTAGGGGTGATGAAAAAGTTTGGTAATGGACGGTAGGAATGGTTGCACAACATTGTAAATGTAATAATGCCACTGAATTGTACACTTGCAATGGTTAAAATGGCAAATGTTATATATGTTACCATGATAAATTTTTTAAAAAAACATATTAGTTAGTAACTTTCAGAGGTTAAGGACTTGTGTTTTGAGAAAAGAACCTGAATTATGAATGTAGAGGGAAAACATAAAGATGCTTTTGAAGGAATAAAGCAATCAAGGGAGCAGCTATAATGCGTTTAAATAGCAGGACCTCAAAATATCCACCCTTTTCAACATCCATGGCGTAAGAATAGTGAGAAAAATATCCTTGCTGTTTTCAGTGGGATTAGAGAAAGTAACAGAAGTTATTGAGAAAAGTGAAATTACCTGTCAAGAAGCCTCCTATAATGGCAAGGAAACTGGAGACAGGCAAAAGGACACATAACTGTGGGATCATCATGCCAGAAAGTCACATGGATTCAAATGTAACATATATATTTTATGTTACATAAAACTTCCACTGTACAGGGCCTGTGACTGACATAGATATTGCAATACGATAGAAAATAAGAAAGAGACCTAGAAACGTTAGTCCCCATCCTCAAAGGGAAATAGAGTATGCTCACATGAGCTCTTCATGTTATTTGAATTAGTACCATGGAGAAGATGGGTAGAACCTAGAGATTTGAACTAAGTGGGAAAGGGTTAAATAATTCTGAATTTGAAATTACTAGATAGGTCTGAATTTGTCTGAATAATTCAAGATGAAATTGCCTGCCATGAGCCAGGTTTTCAATGTTTCTTTACCAGGGCACTTTTGGCATTTTGGGTAGGTTAGTTCTTCATTGAGCACCACAGTTCTGTGCATTCTAGGACATTTAACAGTTCTGACCATGGCCTACTAAATGACAGTAGCAACCCCCATCATGGTGACTATCAAAAATAGCTCCCAGGACTTCCGGGAAGATGGCCGACTACAGTGGCTTGAGATTAGCCCTGCTCCAGGGAAAGAATGGAGAGGTGCCAGGAGGGCAACTGAGGCGGCAATTCAGGAAGGTGGCTAACCTGGAAAAGCTTTCTGCACCAAATGCGGCAGACCTGGTTGCAGAGACTAAGGAAACGAGAGGCAGAAGGCTGGAGACTGGAATGGAGGTGCAAAGCCCATAGGAGTGCACCGACTGGAGCGCAGGATTAGGAAGTAAACCAGGCTGCATTCCTTGGGCATGCTACCCTCACCAGCGCAACCCCATAACCTACAACTCATCCCACACCCCAAGCACCTGAACCCATCACTGTCTCTCATTCTCCGCACTCCAGGAGCCCCCACTCCACAAGCCCCTACTGCATGAACCTACCTGCCACCCCCACCCCAAGTGCAGCCCAACACACCCCTCCTACACTCCTCCTGAGCACTACCTCCCCCTCTCCTGCAGGCTATTGCCAGTGCATAAAGGTTGCAGGCACTAACCTCCATACCTAGGCTACCCCCAACCCCCGCCCATAGTGTCGCACAGCTTCACCAAGACCTAGCTGAGCTCAATGCATCCCTTTAAGGGACTCCCAGGCCCATGCATGCACTTGGGCCCCCAATCATGCCATTCAGTTCTGGGAATGGCACTTTATAGCAGTCGTAGAACTGCGTATGCATACAACCCTCAGCCTCACTTCCTAGCTCTGAGACAATGCCAACCTGCACAGCTGGGTCACATCTGCCCCCAATCCACGAAGAAGTAATGCAGATGAGCACATACCAGGTTTAAACCCCCCAGACTGGCGCACCTGCACAGCTACATCCTCCTGGCCGCAGGGCACCCACGTTCACAATATCAGCGTAACATCCCCAACCTGCACCCATACCTGACCTGAAACATATTGCTATACTGAGTGCTCCACCCCATGCCCTGCTCCCTGCAAACACAAGGCCTTAGACTACTGAAAGAAATCAACCCCCAAAGCAAATCCATCAAGATATTTACATGCGACAAAGACAGCAGAAGATTACTAAGCATATCACAATGCAGACAGATAAAGCCCTGTCTAATGACCAAATTAAACACCAGAGGAGACACAGACATTGGAACAACTAATCAAAGGTGTTCATACAACTCTGCTTAATAAAATAAATGGGATAGCAAATGACATAAAGATCAAGAAGACAGAAGAAGAGCACAAAGAGGAATTTGAAAGAATGAACAGAAAAATAGCGGATATCCAGAGACTAAAGAATCTATTGACCAAATAAAAAACATAGAAGAGGCACGCAACACCAGATTTGAAGAGACAGAAGAAAGAATGAGTGATATAGAAGGCAGGATAATTGACTTCGAAGACTTAAAACAGCAAAAGCCAAAAAAGATGGAAAAAACTGAATGGGAACTAAGGGAAAAGATAGACAAAACAAAGCAGACAAATATAAGAATCATTTGTCCCAGAAGGAAAAGAGAGGAGTAAAGGGCTAGGAAGAGAAGTTGAGGATATAATGGGGGAAAACTTCCCAATCCTCAAAAATTACATAATTGTACAACTCAAACAGAATAAATCCAAATTTATCCAAACAGAATAAATTCAAATAGGCCCTCCCCAACGCACATACTAGTCAGTCTATCAAATGTTGAAGAGAAGCAGAAAATCCTGAAAGCAACAACAGAAAAACAATCTACCACATACAAAGGAAAATCAAATAAGACTAAGTTTAGACTACTCAACCAGCACCCTGGAGACGAGAAGGCAGTGGTATGATATATTCAAGATCCTGAAAGAGAAAGACTTCCAGCCAAGAATTCTGTACCCAGCCAAACTGTCCTTCAAAATTGAGGGAGAGATTAAAGTTTTCACAGACAAAGAAGTCCTGAAAGGATTTGTCAACAAGAGACTGGCCGTACAAGAAATACTAAAAGGAATTCTGCAAGCTGCAAAAAAAAAGACAGGAGAGGGAGGTCTGGAGGGAACTGAAGAGTACCACTAAGGGTAATTTAAAGAATACAAAAAGAAAGAGGGAAAAGAATATATAGATATGACAAATAAAATAAAAAAGATAAGATGGTGGAATCAAGAAATGCCTTTTCAGTAATAACTTTGAATGTTAACGGACTAAACTTAGCAATTAAAAGATATAGATTGGCAGAATGGATTAAGAAACATAATCCAGCTATATGCTGCTTACAAGAGACCTATCTTAAACACAAGGATACAAATAGATTGAAAGTGAAAGGATGGAAAAAGATTTTCCACTCAAGTTGTAACCAGAAGAAAGCAGGAGTAGTTATATTAATAACAGACAAAATAGACTTTAAATGTAAAGACAAGACAAGAGACAAAGAAGGACACTATATACTAATTAAAGGGTCAATTCACCAAGAAGATATAACAATCATAAACGTTTTATGCTCCCAATCAAAGAGCTCCAAAGTACAGGAGACACACATTGGCAAAACTGAAGGAAGCGATAGATGTTCCAACAACAATAGTAGGAGACTTCAATACACCACTCTCCTCTATAGATAGAACAACCAAACAGAAGATCAACAAGGAAATAGAGAACTTAAATAATTTGATAAGTGAATTAGACCTAACAGACATATATAGGTCACTGCACACTAAAGCACAAGGTTATACATTCTTTTCTAGTGCTCACGGAACATTCTCCAGGATAGAACATATGCTGGGGCACAAAACAGGTCGTTAAATTTTTAAATATTGAAATTATCCAAAGCACTTTCTCTGATCACAATGGAATGAAGCTGGATCTCAATAACCACCAAAGAATGAGAGCATTCACAAATGTATGGCGATTAAATAACATACTCTTAAACCCGTGGATCAAAGAAGAAATTGCTAGAGAAATCAGTAGCTATCTGGAGATGAACAAAAATGAGAATACAACTTATCATAACTCACTGGATGTGTCAAAGCCTGTGCTGAGAGGGAAATTTATTGCCTTAAATGCCTATATTAAAAAACAAGAAAGAGCAAAAATTGAGGGATTAATCTGTTCTAGTTTGCTAGTTGCTGGAATACAACACACCAGAGACAGATTGGTTTTTAATAAAAGGGGATTTATTTTGTTAGTTCTTCAGAGGAAAGGCAGTTAACTTTCAACTGAGGTTCTTTCTTACGTGGGAAGGCATAGGATGGTCTCTGCTGGCCTGCTCTCCAGGCCTCTGGGTTCCAACAACAAATTAACAAATCAAAAGGGATAAACCAAATGCTCATCTCGATTGATGCTGAAAAAGCATTCAGCAAAATTCAGCAATGTTTTCTGATAAAAACACTCCAAAAGATAAGAATCAAAGGTAACTACCTCAATATGATAAAGAGAATGTATGAAAAACTAATAGACAGCATCATACTGAATGCAGAGAGACTGAAAGCTTTCCCCCTAAGATCAGGAACAAGACAAGGATGCCCAATGTCACCACTATTATTCAACATTGTGCTAGAAGTTCTAGCTAGTGTAATCAAGCAGGACAAATAAATAAAAGGCATCCAAATTGGAAAGGAAGAACTAAAACTCTCATTATTTGCAGATGATATGATATGTACTTGGAACATTCTGAGAAATCTACAGCAAAGTTTCTTGAGCTAATAAACAAATTCACCAAGGTAGCGGAATATAAAATTAATATGTAAAAATCAGTAACACTTCTAGACACAAGCAATGAGCTAGCTGAGGAGTGAGTTGAGGGAAAAATTCCATTCAAAATTGCAACCAAACGAAACAAATACTTAGGAATGAACTTAACTAGGGACATAAAGGACTTGTACACTGAAAACTAGGTAACATTGCTCAAAGAAAGCAAAGGAGATTTAAGTAGGTGGAAAAACATTCCCTGCTCATAGACAGGAAGGCTAAATATAATTAAGATGTCAATTCTCCCCAAATGGATCTACAGATTCAACATAGTAACAATCAAAATTCCAAGAACATACTTTGAAGATTCAGAAAAGTTAACTACCAAATTCGTCTGGTAGGGAACAAGACCCCAAATAGCTAAAAGCACCCTAAAGAAGAAGAATGAAGTGGAAAGTTAATACTCCCTGACTTTAAAACCTATTATAAAGCCACAGTGGTCAAAACAGCATGGTGGGTGGGCCATGGGGGCTCAGCAGGCAGGAATGCTTGCCTGCGATGCCAGAGGACCCGGGATCGATTCCTGGTGCCTACCCACGTAAAAATAATAATAAACAAACAAACAAACAAACAAAAAACAGCATGGTACTGGCACAAAGATAGAAGCATTGACCAATGGAAACGAATAAAAAATGCAGAAACAGACCACCAAATCTATGGTCAACTATTTTTTTTTTTTTACATATATGTTCATAGCATTTTTATTTAAAGCATCCAAAATCTGGAAACAGTGCTGATTCCTTCAATGAGTAAGTGATTATACATACCATGTTCCATTCATCCCATGGAAGCTTGCTCAGCAATAAAAATGAATGAAATATTGATATATGCAACAACTTGGATGAATCTACAGAGGATTACAGAAATGGAGAATACATTAATGGTTGCTGGGGTTTAGGGATTGGGGAGGGACAAGAAAGAGAGATCGTAAAGAGGCAACATGAGGGGGATCCTTGGGGTAATGGAAGTGTTCTATATGTTGAAATGTGGTGGCAGCTACACAATTCTACATATGTGATAAAATTATATAGAACACACACACACATACAGAGATATACGTGACAGTCTACGTAAGGTTTGGAAAATTTGGAGTAAGGTCAGTGAATTATTCAATGTAAATACCCTGGTTGTGTCAAGGTACATTATACATAGTTTCACAAGGTGTTACAATTGGGGGAAACTGGGTATAAGGTACAGATATCTCTCTATATTATTTCCTACAAATCCATATGAATCTATAATCATTCAACAAAAATCAATTAAAAATAATAACTATTAAATAGATATAAAGAATATTCCAGAGGTTAGAGAGACAAGGTAAGGACAACAGTTTAATTTTAATTAGTAGAATCATGATTCTAAAATTGAAAGGAACAGTGTAAAGAAGATAAAAGCACCCAAATCTCATCCTAATATTCCAGGAGTCTAGAATTCTGCCTTGAGTGAAGACTAACTAGAGACAATAAAATTCCAGTATTTGGTCTTTTTTTGGGGGGGGGGGAATATAGCTCCCCAAACACTCAAAACTTGATGTCTGAGTCCCCATGTACCTGTAGTACCTATTTAAATACAGGAATTCTTAGCCAACAAATTAATCTAAAACCTTTTCTTGACTTTTTTCCCACCCCCCTAGAAAGCAGAATTCCTTATATAATGATGTATGAAAACAAGGGTGCACCATATTCTCAGAGTAGAAAACAAATCTATTCAAAATGAACCAGAAAGGGCAGGTATACAGTGGTAGATGCCTTTCTTTCTTCCCTCAACTACTCTTGTCCTACCTGTGTGCCAACAAATTGCTTGCTTATACTCAAGACATAGGCTCGGGGTCAACTTCTGGGAAAATGCAAATTAAACTGCAGAACTTTCATAGTTTTTGATGTAGAGGGTTTTTATATGCCTAGACCAATGACTATTACAGTGCAGCCATTATTGACATTGCTACTCTTTTTTTTTTTAACTTAAAAAAAATTTTTTTTTATTAATTAACGGAAAAAAGAAAAAAAAGAAATTAACCCAACATTTAGAAATCATACCATTCTACATATGCAATCAGTAATTCTTAACATCATCACATAGATGCATGATCATCGTTTCTTAGTACATTTGCATCGGTTTAGAAGAACTAGCAACACAACAGAAAAAGATATAGAATGTTAACATAGAGGAAAAAAATTACAGTAAAAAAAAAAAAACAACCAGACAGACAAAAACAAACAAAAAACAAAACAAAACAACAACAACAAAAACAAACCTATAGCTCAAATGCAGCTTCATTCACTGTTTTAACATGATTACTTTACAATTAGGTATTATTGTGTTGTCCATTTTAGAGTTTTTGTATCTAGTCCTGCTGCACAGTCTGTATCCCTTCAGCTCCAATTACCCATTGCCTTACCCTGTTTCTAACTCCTGCTGGACTCTGTTACCAATGACATATTCCAAGTTTATTCTCTAATGTCAGTTCACATCAGTGGGACCATACAGTATTTGTCTTTTAGTTTTTGGCTGGACTCACTCAGCATAATGTTCTCTAGGTCCATCCATGTTATTACATGCTTCATAAGTTTATCCTGTCTTAAAGGTGCATAATATTCCATCGTATGTATATACTACAGTTTGTTTAGCCACTCGTCTGTTGATGGACATTTTGGCTGTTTCCATCTCTTTGCAATTGTAAATAACGCTGCTATAAACATTGGTGTGCAAATGTCCGTTTGTGTCTTTGCCCTTAAGTCCTTTGAGTAGATTCTCAGCAGTGGTACTGCTGGGTCGTATGGCAATTTTATATTCAGCTTTTTGAGGAACCGCCAAACTGCCTTCCACAGTGGTTGCACCATTTGACATTCCCACCAACAGTGGATAAGTGTGCCTCTTTCTCCACATCCTCTCCAGCACTTGTCATTTTCTCTTTTGTTGATAATGGCCATTCTGGTGTGTGTGAGATGATATCTCATCGTGGTTTTGATTTGCATTTCTCTAATGGCCAGGGACATTGAGCATCTCTTCATGTGCCTTTTGGCCATTTGTATTTCCTCTTCTGAGAGGTGTCTGTTCAAGTCCTTTTCCCATTTGTAATTGGGTTGGCTGTCTTTTTGTTGTTGAGTTGAACAATCTCTTTATAAATTCTGGATACTAGACCTTTATCTGATATGTCATTTCCAAATATTGTCTCCCATTGTGTAGGCTGTCTTTCTACTTTCTTGATGAAGTTCTTTGATGCACAAAAGTGTTTAATTTTGAGGAGCTCCCATTTATTTATTTCCTTCTTCAGTGCTCTTACTTTAGGTTTAAGGTCCATAAAACAGCCTCCAATTGTAAGTTTCATAAGACATCTCCCAACATTTTCCTCTAACTGTTTTATGGTCTTAGACTTAATGTTTAGATCTTTGATCCATTTTGAGTTAACTTTTGTATAGGGTGTGAGATATGGGTCCTCTTTCATTGTTTTGCATATGGATATCCAGTTCTCTAGGCACCATTTATTGAAGAGACTGTTCTGTCCCAGGTGAGTTGGCTTGACTGCCTTATCAAAGATCAAATGTCCATAGATGAGAGGGTCTATATCTGAGCACTCTATTTGTTCCATTAGTCGATATATCTATCTTTATGCCAATACCATGCTGTTTTGACCGCTGTGGCTTCATAATATGCCTTAAAGTCAGGCAGTGCGAGACCTCCAGCTTCGTTTTTTTCCTCAAGATGTTTTTAGCAATTTGGGGCAAACTGCCCTTCCAGATAAATTTGCTTATTGGTTTTTCTATTTCTGAAAAATAAGTTGTTGGGATTTTGATTGGTATTGCATTGAATCTGTAAATCAATTTAGGTAGGATTGACATCTTAACTATATTTAGTCTTCCAATCCATGAACACGGTATGCCCTTCCATCTATTTAGGTCTTCTGTGATTTCTTTTAACAGTTTTTTGTAGTTTTCTTTATATAGGTTTTTTGTCTCTTTAGTTAAATTTATTCCTAGGTATTTCATGCTTTTAGTTGCAATTGTAAATGGGATTCGTTTCTTGATTTCCCCCTCAGCTTGTTCATTACTAGTGTATAGAAATGCTACAGATTTTTGAATGTTGATCTTGTAACCTGCTACGTTGCTGTACTCATTTATTAGCTCTAGTAGTTTTGTTGTGGATTTTTCCGGGTTTTCGACGTATAGTATCATATCGTCTGCAAACAGTGATAGTTTTACTTCTTCCTTTCCAATTTTGATGCCTTGTATTTCTTTTTCTTGTCTAATTGCTCTTGTTAGAACCTCCAACACAATGTTGAATAATAGTGGTGATAGTAGACATCCTTGTCTTGTTCCTGATCTTAGGGGAAAGTTTTCAATTTTTCCCCATTGAGGATGATATTAGCTGTGGGTTTTTCATATATTCCCTCTATTATTTTAAGGAAGTTCCCTTGTATTCCTATCTTTTGAAGTGTTTTCAACAGGAAAGGATGTTGAATCTTGTCAAATGCCTTCTCTGCATCAAGTGAGATGATCATGTGATTTTTCTGCTTTGATTTGCTGATATGGTGTATTACATTAATTGATTTTCTTATGTTGAACCATCCTTGCATACCTGGGATGAATCCTACTTGGTCATGATGTATAATTCTTTTAATGTGTTGTTGGATACGATTTGCTAGAATTTTGTTGAGGATTTTTGCATCTGTATTCATTAGAGAGATTGGTCTGTAGTTTTCTTTTTTTGTAATATCTTTGCCTGGTTTTGGTATGAGGGTGATGTTGGCTTCATAGAATGAATTAGGTAGCTTTTCCTCCACTTCAATTTTTTTGAACAGTTTGAGGAGAGTTGGTACTAATTCTTTCTGGAATGTTTGGTAGAATTCACATGTGAAGCCGTCTGGTCCTGGACTTTTCTTTTTAGGAAGCTTTTGGATGACTAATTCAATTTCTTTACGTGTGATTGGTTTGTTGAGGTCATCTATTTCTTCTTGAGTCAAAGTTGGTTGTACATGTCTTTCCAGGAACCCATCCGTTTCATCTAAACTGTTGTATTTATTAGCGTAAAGTTGTTCATAGTATCCTGTTATTACCTCCTTTATTTCTCTGACGTCAGTAGTTATGTCTCCTCTTCCATTTCTGATCTTATTTATTTGCATCCTCTCTCTTCTTCTTTTTGTCAATCTTGCTAAGGGCCCATAAATCATATTGATTTTCTCATAGAACCAACTTCTGGTGTTATTGATTTTCTCTATTGTTTTCATGTTTTCAATTTCATTTATTTCTGCTCTGATCTTTGTTATTTCTTTCCTTTTGCTTGCTTTGGGATTAGTTTGCTGTTCTTTCTCCAGTTCTTCCAAGTGGACAGTTAATTCCTGCATTTTTGCCTTTTCTTCTTTTCTGATATAGGCATTTAGGGCAATAAATTTCCCTCTTAGCACTGCCTTTGCTGCATCCCATAAGTTTTGATATGTTGTGTTTTCATTTTCATTCGCCTCGAAGTATTTACTAATTTCTCTTGCAATTTCTTCTTTGACCCACTCGTTTTTAAGGAGTGTGTTGTTGAGCCTCCACGTATTTGTGGATTTTCTGGCACTCTGCCTATTATTGATTTCCAACTTCATTCCTTTATGATCCGAGAAAGTGTTGTGTATGATTTCAATCTTTTTAAATTTGTTAAGACTTGCTTTGTGACCCAGCATATGGTCTCTCTTTGAGAATGATCCATGAGCACTTGAGAAAAAGGTGTATCCTGCTGTTGTGGGATGTAATGTCCTATAAATGTCTGTTAAGTCTAGCTCGTTTATAGTAATATTCAGATTCTCTATTTCTTTATTGATCCTCTGTCTAGATGTTCTGTCCATTGATGAGAATGGTGAATTGAAGTCTCCAACTATTATGGTATATGTCTCTATTTCCCTTTTCAGTGTTTGCAGTATATTCCTTACGTATTTTGGGGCATTCTGGTTCGGTGCATAAATATTTATGATTGTTATGTCTTCTTGTTTAATTGTTCCTTTTATTAGTAGATAGTATCCTTCTTTGTCTCTTTTAACTGTTTTACATTTGAAGTCTAATTTGTTGGATATTAGTATAGCTACTCCTGCTCTTTTCTGGTTGTTATTTGCATGAAATATCTTTTCCCAACCTTTCACTTTCAACCTATGTTTATCTTTGGGTCTAAAATGTGTTTCCTGTAGACAGCATATGGAAGGATCCTGTTTTTTAATCCATTCTGCCAATCTATGTCTTTTGATTGGGGAATTCAGTCCATTAACATTTAGTGTTATTACTGTTTGGATAATATTTTCCTCTACCATTTTGCCTTTTGTATTATATATATCATATCTGACTTTCCTTCTTTCTACACTCTTCTCCATACCTCTCTCTTCTGTCTTTTTGTATCTGACTCTAGTGCTCCCTTAGTATTTCTTGCAGAGCTGGTCTCTTGGTCACAAATTCTCTCAGTGACTTTTTGTCTATAAATGTTTTAATTTCTCCTTCATTTTTGAAGGACAATTTTGCTGGATATAGGAGTCTTGGTTGGCAGTTTTTCTCTTTTAGTAAATTAAATATATCATCCCACTGTCTTCTAGCCTCCATGGTTTCTGCTGAGAAATCTACACATAGTCTTATTGGGTTTCCCTTGTATGTGATGGATTGTTTTTCTCTTGCTGCTTTCAAGATCCTCTCTTTCTCTTTGGCCTCTGACATTCTAACTAGTAAGTGTCTTGGAGAATGCCTATTTGGGTCTAATCTCTTTGGGGTGCGTTGCATTTCTTGGATCTGTAATTTTAGGTCTTTCATAAGAGTTGGGAAGTTTTCAGTGATAATTTCTTCCATTAGATTTTCTCCTCCTTTTCCCTTCTCCTCTCCTTCTGGGACACCCACAACACGTATATTTGTGCGGTTCATATTGTCCTTGAGTTCCCTGATACCCTGTTCAAATTTTTCCATTCTTTTTTTTTTTTTTTAAAAAGAAATTAACACAACATTTAGAAATCATTCCATTCTACACATGCACTCAGTAATTCTAAGTATCATCACATAGATGTATGATCATCATTTCTTAGTACATTTGCATCGATTTAGGAAAAGAACTAGCAAAACAGCAGAAAAAGATATAGAATGTTAATATAGAGAAGAGAATTAAAATAATAATACTAATAAAAATATATATATATATAAAGGAAAAAGAAAAAAACAAAAACAAAAGATACAATCACACAAACAAACAAACAAAAAACCATATTTCAGGTGCAGCTTCATTCAGTGTTCCAACCTAGTTACATTAACTTAGGTATTATTATGCTGTCCATTTTTGAGTTTTTGTATCTAGTCCTGTTGCACAGTCTGTATCCCTTCAGCTCCAATTACCCATTATCTTACCCTGTTTCTAACTCCTGCTTGTCTCTGTTACCAATGATATATTCCAAACTGATTCTCAAATGTCGGTTCACATCAGTGGGACCATACAGTATTTGTCCTTTAGTTTTGGGCTAGACTCACTCAGCATAATGTTCTCTAGGTCCATCCATGTTATTACATGCTTCATAAGTTTAGTCTGTCTTAAAGCTGCATAATATTCCATCGTAGGTATACGCCACAGTTTGTTTAGCCACTCGTCTGTTGATGGAGATTTTGGCTGTTTCCATCTCTTTGCATTTGTAGATAATGCTGCTATAAACACTGCTGTGCAAATGTCCGTCTGTGTCTTTGCCCTTAAGTCCTTTGAGTAGATACCTAGCAGTGGTATTGCTGGGTCGTAATCCATTCTGCCATTCTATGTCTTTTGATTGGGAAATTCAGTCCATTAAATTGTAGTGTTATTACTGTTTGGATAATATTTTCCTCTAACATTTTGCCTTTTGTATTATATATATCATATCTGACTTTCCTTCTTTCTACACTTTACTCCATACCTCTCTCTTCTGTCTTTTCGTATCTGACTCTAGTGCTCCCTTTAGTATTTCTTGCAGAGCTGGTCTCTTGGTCACAAATTCTCTCAGTGACTTTTTGTCTATAAATGTTTAATTTCTCCTTCATTTTTGAAGGACAATTTTGCTGGATACAGGAGTCTTGGTTGGCAGTTTTTCTCTTTTAGTAATTTAAATATATCATCCCACTGTCTTCTAGCTTCCATGGTTTCTGCTGAGAAATCTACACATAGTCTTATTGGGTTTCCCTTGTATGTGACAGATTGTTTTTCTCTTGCTGCTTTCAAGATCCTCTCTTTCTCTTTGACCTCTGACATTCTAACTAGTAAGTGTCTTGGAGAACGCCTATTTGGGTCTATTCTCTTTGGGGTGCGCTGCACTTCTTGGATCTGTAAATTTAGGTCTTTCATAAGAGTTGGGAAATTTTCAGTGATAATTTCTTCCATTAGTTTTTCTCCTCCTTTTCCCTTCTCTTCTCCTTCTGGGACACCCACAACACGTATATTTGTGCGCTTCATATTGTCATTCAGTTCCCTGATCCCCTGCTCAAGTTTTTCCATTCTTTTCCCTATAGTTTCTGTTTCTTTTTGGGATTCAGATGTTCCATCCTCCAGTTCACTAACTGTAGCTTCTGTCTCTTTAGATCTACCATTGTAGGTATCCATTGTTTTTTCCATTTTTTCTTCTTTGTCTTTCACTCCCATAAGTTCTGTGATTTGTTTTTTCAGATTTTCTATTTCTTCTTTTTGTTCAGCCCATGTCTTCTTCATGTCCTCCCTCAATTTATTGATTTGGTTTTTGAAGAGTTTTTCCATTTCTGTTCGTATATTCAGCATTAGTTGTCTCAGCTCCTGTATCTCATTTGAACTATTGGTTTGTTCCTTTGACTGGGCCATATCTTCAATCTTCCGAGCGTCATCCATTATTTTCTGCTTGTGTCTGGGCATTTGATCAGATTTCCCTGGGTGTGGGACCCAGCTGGTTGAAAGGTTTTTCTGTGAAATCTCTGGGCTCTGTTTTTCTTTTCCTGCCCAGTAGGTGGCGCTCGTGGCGCTCGTCTGTCTGCGGGGCCCACCAGTAAAAGATGCTGTGGCTCCTTTAACTTGCCAATCCGAATCTCGCAGTCGGCCCGGGAAACCGCGCGTGGAGGCGGGGGTTGCTGGCCGCCGCGGCTTGGGGGAGTGCCGGTCCAAATTGCCCGGCTGGCCCGAGACTCCAAGCGTGCCGGGAGGGCCCCACTATCCAATGTTCCCAGTCAGACCGGGGAGCCACGTGCGTGGAGGGGACCCCAGTTGCCAGCCCCCCCGGCCGAGCAAACGCGCGCCCCTCAGGTATCTCACCGCAGCAGATTCCCCCTGCCCGTTCAGCCGTTCCAGAATGGGGTATGCTGTCTTTTTGGTCTCTGTCGTGACTCCGGGAGCTGTTTCGTATTGTTTCTGTTTCTTTAGTTGCTTTTCTGGAGGAGGAACTAAGACCTGCGCGTTTTACTAAGCCGCCATCTTCTCCGGAAGTCAAAATTTTCCATTCTTTACCGATAGTTTCTGTTTCTTTTTGGAATTCAGATGTTCCATCCTCCAAATCACTAATTCTATCTTCTGTCTCTTTAAGTCTATCATTATAGGTATCCATTGTTTTTTCCATCTTTTCTACTTTATCCTTCACTTCCATAAGTTCTGTGATTTGTTTTTTCAGTTTTTCTATTTCTTCTTTTTGTTCAGCCCATGTCTTCTTCATGTCCTCCCTCAATTTATCGATTTCGTTTTTGAAGAGGTTTTCCATTTCTGTTCGTATATTCAGCATTAGTTGTCTCAGCTCCTGTATCTCATTTGAACTATTCGTTTGTTCCTTTGACTGGGCCATATTTTCAATTTTTGAGCGTGATCCGTTATCTTCTGCTGGCGTCTGGGCATTTAGTCAGATTTCCCTGGGTGTAAGACCCCGCAGGTTGAAAGATTTTTCTGTGGAATCTCTGGGCTCTGTTTTTCTTATCCTGCCCAGTAGGTGGCGCTTGTGGCGCTCATCTTTCTGCGGGTCCCACCAGTAAAAGGTGCTGTGGGTCCTTTAAGTTTGGAAAACTCTTGCCTTGAGGGAGGTTCGCCAGCCGAAGTGGCTTGGAAGAGTGCCAGCCGGCCCAGGGTCCGAACGCAGAGAGGGTCACCGGCCGCCACAGCCCGGGAGAGTGCCCGTCCGAATTTCCTAGTCGGCCCAGGGTGCCAAGCGTGGCGGGAGGGCGCCAGCCACCGCGGCCCGCCCGGGAGAGTTCACCGTTCCCGGGGAGTCACGTTTTGGAAGGGCCCCCCGCCCCCGTCCTCCGTGGCCTGGGGATTTCCGATCCAATTCTCTCAGTTGGTCCGGGGGGCCGCGCGTGGTGTGGGCGCCAGCCGCCGCGGCTTGAGGGGACTGCCTGTCCAATTCTCCCAGCTGGCCCAGGAAGGGGGAAGGGAGGAACTCCGGCCACTTGCCGCCCCGCCCGGTGAAGCCCGCGCCCCTCAGCGATCTCACCGGAGCGGGTTCTCTCAGCCAGTCAGCCGTTCCAGGATGGGGTACACTGTCTTTTTGATCTCTGTCGTGGCTCTGGGAGCTGTTCTGTATTGTTTCTCCTCCCCTAGTAGCTGTTCTGGAGGAGGAACTAAGATCCGCGCATCTTACTAAGCCGCCATCTTCTCCGGAAGCCTGGTCAACTATTTTTGACAAGGCCCCAAATTCACTGAATTGGGACAAAATAATCTTTCCAATAACAGGCATGGGAGAACTGGATATCAATAACCAAAAGAATGAAAGAGGACCCTTATTTTACACCCTCCATAAAAATTAACTCAAAGTGGATCAAACATCTATATAAGAACTAACACCATAAAGCTTCTAGAAGAAAATGTAGGGAAATATCTTCAAGACCTAGTAATAGGAGGTAGCTTCCTAAACTTTACACCCAAAGCACAAGCAACAAAAGAAAAAATAGATAAATGGGAACTCCTCAAAATCAAATGCTTCTGCACCTCAAAAGACTTTGTCAAAAAGGTGAAGAGGCAGGCAATTCCATGGGAGAAAATATATAGAAATCACATATTGGACAGAGGTTTGATTTCCTATATATACAAAGAAATCATACAACTCAACAACAAAAGAACAAACAATCCAATTATAAAATGGACTAAAGATACGAACAGGCATTTTTCTGAAGAGCAAATACAGATAGCTCAAAAGCACATGAAGAGATGCTCATTTTCACTGGCTATTATAAGGGAAATGTAGATCAAGACTACAATGAGATATCACCTCACACCTATAAGAATGGCTGCTATTAAACAAACAGGAAACTACAAATGCTGGAGAGGATGTGGAGAAACTGGGACACTTATACACTGCTGGTAGGAATGTATAATGTTGCAGCCACTATGGAAGACTATTTGGTGGTTCCTTAGGAAACTAAATATCGAGTTGACCTATGACCCAGCAATAGCACTGCTTGGTATATACCCAGAAAAGCTGAAAGCAACGACACAAACAGACATCTGCACACTGATGTTCACAGCAACATTATTCACAATCGCCAAAAGATGGAAACAAACCAAATGCCCAAAAACAGATGAGTGGATCAACAAAATGTGATATGTACATACGATGAAACATTATGCAGCAGTAAGACAAAATGACATCCTGAAGTACATGATAAGATGGATAATCCTTGAGGACATAGTGCTGAGTGAAGTTAGCCAGACACAAAAGGATACTGTATGACTCCACTTTTATGACCAGCATAAAGGTATAACTGGAGGCTTATAATACAAAAGATAGGGGACTTAGAGATGTATAGAAGCTAAAGATGGGTAAGCTGCTAGTTAATGAGGTCGAACTCCAATGTAAGGGAATAGATAGGAGCAAAAGTGACTCTCTAGCGAGTCTATAAGTAATATTCCCATATTGAAGATGAACAATATTGAAAGGGGTTGTATAGACCTACGTGTCCACTGACTCACACGAGAAATATGAATGAGATCTTGTAAGAATTACTTCAGAGATACGATTCTTGTATAAAGAGTGTTTAAGTCCAGGGTGCAGGGGGAAAACTGCTATTGCATGTTATGAGCTATGTTCAAATAGAAACCTTCAGCACTACCACAGCAACAGCAGAGGTAAAGAATGGGGTGAGAGACATGAGGTAAGAGGAGGTCTAGATTTCCTATTTGGCGAGGGTGTGTTTATTTGTTTTCTATGTCTTGGAAACAATGAAATTATCTAAAATTGAGAATGCTAATGGACTTGTGGACTTTGGGCCCTTTACAGGATGCCCTACCAATGCAGGTAGCTGAATGATGCACTCATGGAGAAATACATTGGCGAATGATGGTGTATACTTATGAACAAAGATTGTGCTGCTACAAAAGGGAACAATGTCATGAGGCATGCAACAATGTGAATGAACAGGTGGGACATTTGGTGAGAGAAAATAAGACAGAAACAAAAAAAACAACAATGGTATGGCCACCTTTAGAAAATGCTTATAAGAAAACAGGGGCCTAGACTGTAAACTTTTAGAGTGGACACATTAAGTCTGGAGTGGTGGTTATTATTTATGGATTTTGAGAGGCTGTTTTATATATAAAACCTGATATTTAGAGATAAGAATGAAGCTGAACAGGTTGGGGTTAAAGTAATTCAGAACATAATGGTGAGGAAGATGGTGTTTATATTTGAGAACCACACATACTCTTTGAGACCAATGGAAAAAAGGTTTATTTGATCTGGAACTGAAATTTTCTGTACTGCATAATCAAATTCAACCTATCTGTATAGCTCATTTGAAAAATTGAAACTCAGGGAGCACAAAATAAGAAAGAGGTTCTTTAATCCCGTATAGATTATTGTAATGCCTGGAAACATCCTAGAGTATATTAAGCAGATAATCCAAAAGTATTGGCAAAGTCCCCTGAGAGAGGGGAGAAAGAATATGGAACTATTAAATCTTACCATCAGGGAATCCCCTGATAGTTGTCAAACTTTAGGGATACCCAAATCAACAGGCCTGCCCTCGATCACGAGGCTTACTCTTGTGAAGCTTATGTAGGTAGTGGAGAAGCTTAGCCTACCTACAGGCATGTCTAAGAGTTACTTCTGGAGGACCTCTTTTGTTGCTCAGATGTGGCCTCATTCTCTCTAAGCCCTACTCTGCAAGTGAAATCATTGCCCACCCCACTACATGGGACATGACATCCAGGGGTGAAAGTCTCCCTGGTAACATGGGAGAGGACTCCCAGGGATGAATCCAGACCTGGCACCATGGAATCAACAATTCCATCCTGACCAAAAGGGAGAAAAGAACTGTAATTAATAAAGTATCAGTGGCAGACAGTGTTCAAATAGAGTTGAGAGACTACTCTGAAGGGTGCTCTTATGCAAGCTTCAGGTAGACCTTGCTACCTATCATAACCTACCAACCCCCAACCAGGACCATTCCAGCCAATCCTAAAGAACACCTAGAGCAAAATAAAAGATTCCACAAGGGTTCCAAGCACTAGAGTAACTTTCCAGAAACCTACAACCTCCAGATGGGATCCTGGTCCAGGTAAGTCCTGAAACCTAGCCCAGCCTCTCCAGAACATCAGATAGTTCCATCTCCCTACCCCATATTAGTGACAGACCATGCCAATATAAAAAATTTAGAATTGCCATAGCCCAAACAACCCCAAAGAGAGGTATGGAAAGATCAATGGTGATGGTGGAATTATACATAGAAGATAGGACTTAACAAATAAATGTGAATGCTGAATCATTAAATTGATATCTTTTTTAGTCTCCAGTATTTTAGAGCAGTTAGAAGGAAAAACCTAAAATTGTGAAATTGTAACCCATGTCAAAGTCTGAAATATGTTCTACAACAAAACTACACAAAGCACTAATTGTGGTACTGTGCTTTGAAATTTATAGCTTTTTTGTATATATGTTATTGTTCACAAAAAAAGGAAAAAAATTCGATTGTGGTGATAAAGTATTTAAGCCCTCTAGCCTCCTATATTCTGGAGCAGCTAGAAGAAAAAATATGAGAGGATCGTATGGTAGCCCATGACGAACTCTGGGATCTGTCTTGTAACCACTTGTTGAAGAGTGCTTTGAAAACTATTGTTTTTTTTTAATCTTTGCTCTGTATATATGTTATACTATACAATAAAAAAAGTTAAAAAAATAGCTCCCATAGACATTCAAAACATCCTCGAAGTACCTCCCCCAAATCACTGAGTTGGAGGCTCAGAGTAAAAATTAAAGTTAGTTCTAAAAATAAAGAGAATGACATATTTTCACACTTGAACTTGAATTATTATACAGCTGAAATATCATACCACATATGTTTATTATGACAACAATCCATTGCATTTATTTAATTCAACCCAGTTTCTCCAAAATAGAAATGAATTCCTTGGTACAGCAAACTACACATTTATCCTCAATGTTATCAGAGTGTCTGAAACATAAATACTCAACAAATGTTTGCTTTTATACTGTTGACAAAACTATTGCATAAATGAATGTATGAGTATAAAATCAAATACTAATATGCATTTATTTGGGACGGGCTTTACCATTTATTCCCAAATTCACAAAATAATTTAGGCCATTCAATCAAGACAGTAAAACACATTTTAAGTATTAGGTATAATATGGTTACCTCAAGGTTTATAGGCTTAATAGTTATGAATGGCCTTAAATAACAGGAGTTGTATGATCTGCCTAACCATAAAGAGACAAATTATGATTTTTTAATACATACATTATACAAGTGTTCCAGCCAAGCATTGGCTAAAATGTTCGATTTGATTGTTTACATGTAATTTTCTTTGATGAGCCAATCTCAACTTTTGGTTTCAGCAGCTAGCCAAATGGCTTTAGTGGAACAAAAAGTACTCTGAGCCTCAGTTTTTCTCATACATAAAATGGAAATACTTTTTTATGAGGAATTAATGAAATAACTCATGTAAAATACAAGACATAATAAATACCGTGATGGTTAATTTTATATGTCAATTTGGTTATGCTATGGCATCCAGCTGTCTGGTCAAACACTATTAGATACTGCTTTGAAAGTACTGTGTGGACATGATTACTTCCATAATATGTTGACTTTAAGTAAAAAACTCTCAATATATGGGTGGCCTTCATCCAATCACTTGAAGGTCTACAAGGCAAAAACTAAGGTGTTCCAGAAAAGAAGACATTCTGCCTCAAGATTACAACATCAACTACTGTCTAAGTTTCCAGCCTAATGGCTATCCTACAAACTTCGGACTTAACAAGCCTCTACAATCATGTGAACCAATTCTTTAAAATAAATCTCTAAATACATATAAATATACAGACACATACATACATACATAAATCTTACTGGTTCTGTTTCTCTGGAGAACGGTGGATGATACAGGCAGTGAGTGCATATTGGTGTCTTGCTTATTTCCCTTTCCTTCCTTTTTTAAAATTCCCACTCATGGCTTTCCATATAACAAAAACTATTGACAAATTCATGAACAGGCTTTAAATTCAAGTACCAATCAATTTGTGCCTATTCATATGCCCTCACAGTGGGAATAACACTTACCTCCTTTGCAATTCTTGAAAATTAAAGTCATCAAATGCTCACTCATTTCTTTCCGAATTAGAAAGCGGAAAAAAATGATATCCTACATCTACAAAAAGCCCAGTAATTATGACAAAAATAACTGCCATGCAACTCAATGAAAAAACAGGAGTGTTTGTGACCTACCAATATCCAGCTGTTTGTGACCTACCAATATCCAGCTGTTTCACTTGTGAAAATTCTCAAGTGCAAAAGAACACTTTACCCCCATTTACTAGCAAATGTCAAAAATCAATGTAGTAAGGACAAAAGCAGTTCAATCAGACCCAGACACTGCCTCTGTCCAAACAGCTGTTTCAACTTTATTAGGTGAAAACAATTATAACCATTAGAGGCACTTTAAGAGGCTGACATAGGAAGGGCGATGCAGGGTATCCAATTTAACTTTCAACATTATTTCTAAATGAAGTTAAACAAACAGAAAGTTAAAACACCATTATTGGAAGAAAACAATAATCATCACAGAACTTTCCACTTGTTTACTATTATCACTGCCTTTAACATACTATGAATTAAATTTATATACATATAACTGTCATTATACTGTGAATACATACTCATATTGCATTGAAAGTTCTTTGTGTGGGTTAAAAAGTACTCATTTGTAAAGTCCCAAGTTCCCATTACACAGCTTCACAACAGTTATCAAAGCCAATCTTATTTCATCTGCATCTTTACCAATTTTTCCCCCATTTGATCATTTTGAAATGAATCTCAGATATCATTTCATTTATTTCAATATGCATCACTAAAACATAGGAACTGTTTTTAAACAAAAAATGTCATTATTATACTTATAAAAACTAACAATTTCTTAACATCCAGATGGTGTTCACATTTTTATTATATATACATATATTATTTAAATTTTTAAGAATAAATAATCTTAAATTTTATTTCATTTTATTGTTGAGTAGTTTGCTTGAATCAAGATTCAAACAAAGTCCATATGCTGTGACCGGTTAATATATCTCAAGTCTTTTTTATTATATGGGTTCCCCTTCAAAAATATCATACTGAAAAAACTGGACCATTTGTCCCGTTCTTTTTCACTGTCGGGATTTTGTTGATTACCTCCCTGGGGTATTGTTTAACATATGTCTCTAGTACTCCATTTTCTACATAGTGATTGGTAGATATGGCTTTTACTATATAAGTCAATTTGATCATATTCAAGTTGGATTTTTTGGATAACTTTTCATTGGTTCTGAATTGTTTCTAATTGAGGTCAATATTAAGAACCACTATAAAAACAAAAAGGAAAAAGAAAACAATCACTCCAAATTCCATAAAATAAAATTGCCTATTTTCAATTTTTCATGGTTCCTTTAGACTTATTTATATGCACAAGAATAATTTTTACACTTGTGAACAAATTATGAATATGATTTTGCAGTTTTATTAATGTTATGAGCATTTTCTATACTGCCTTATAATTATTATTTTGATTAATCAATTATATCATATTTAACTTAAAATTATCCAATTTTGTACACTAAAATTATTTCAAATGTATTTGCTGTTGTAAGTAACTCTAAAATGAACATCATTGAGTGTAAAGTTCTTGTTTTGGGTGAATTATTAGCTCAAAGAACTGATAAGTATGGCTTTTATATAAGGGTTTTATCTTACCATTATCTGCCTTGAGTACGCAACAATTTAAAATTTTTGCTCTTTTTACAAGCATAAAATTTTGATTTGTACCTCCTTATAGCTAATAATTTTAAATATATATATTTGAAGGAGAGGTCAAGTAATATGAGTTTTGCTTACATTCAAATTACTTAAATGCCACAGGACCTTCAGTGGAGAAGAGCAAGTATCAACTTAGTTGAGCACATGATATTACTAAATACTCATTAGCCTGTTGGGTCAAGTAGGAATGTAAGAAGCACAGCCTTGTCCACATAAAAGTGAACTGTAGTTAATCATGAGGCCATCCAAAATGTATTTTATCTTATTGACTGCTTCCCTTAGATTATTTTTTAAAATCTTGTCCCAACTGGGAAAAGCACCTTTTGATTTAAAATTCACATAACGTTTATTCTTCCTACTGAATCTACATACCTTCCTAATCTATGGATGATAATTACCAAAATTTTTTTTTAAATCACATATTTAAAGAGGTAAAAGTTATCAAAAACAAATTTTAGGAAAGGGGAAAAGAAGCCATCCAGAGTAGGGAAAAATTAGAATTTAGGGGACAGTTATCCCTTTAATTGTTATTAGATAACAAAATTTAAAGCAATATATGCAGTTCTCCAAACTCCATATAGCAGAGTCCAACTAATTTGTACAAGTAGGAAAGCTTTTGGTATTTGTTGGCTTTAATGTATCCAATCATAACTTACTATAATTATTCTATTCTTCTATAACTATACACACCATTATGGTTATTATATAATTACTCTATTTTTTAATCTACTTTCTTTGGCATCTCCATCCTCAATTTTTTTTAAGTAAATTAAAACATATTGTGACTATTAAAATCACAGCTAATAACTACAATCCAGTATCAGGTTGCATATAAATTATCATGCTCCACAAATAGATTTGTTTCAGAGGAAGTTATAAATATTAACACTTAATAAAGAAACTATTACCAATTTTCCAAAAGGTATAATTGTAATAAATAACCATTTAATGATAATCTAATAATACTGTACATATATTACTTCTAACCCCTATACTCATTCATTCAACAGATCTTTATTATATACAATTGTGCAAGTTATATATTATCACCTCCATTTTATCAATGAAAGTACTTTGTCCAAGATTACAAAGAAGCAACTGAGTGGCTGAGATCACTCTTAATTTATGTTTGTTGGTCTCTCATATTATTGCTAATAGCATGCCTTATATTTCTATACATAATGCTGGATAGTCTGGGTTGTCATTCATCTATTCCTAAAGTTTAAGAAATATGCTCTCAGAAGCACATTTCAACAAATCGTTAGTGTGAGAAATTATTACCTCCCTGCCCCCCAAGGAACACTACTGGTGGTCATGTTCTAACACCAGAGAACAAAAAAAAGTCTTGAGAAAGGTGATCACTGAAGTTATAAGCCAAAATATTATCTATTTTTAATGTATTGCTAATTCAGGCCTTATGAAGGCTATTCTCTATTCACTACCAACATTTCCAAAGGTCATTTTCAAATACTAACAAAATTGACTGTAACTGAAGTTATCAAAAAATAAATTACACAGCCAGAAAAAAACTAGTTGGCTCCTAGCTCTACTACCTCAATTTCCTCAACTATAAAAGAAATACCACCTATCTTACAGGTTTAGTAGAAAGGTAAAATTAGACGATAAACCAAGCACAAGGTAGATATTAAACAAACGTTAGCTCCCTTCTACTTCCTTCTTAGAGGGCATCCTGGGAACTCTGTGTTCATATTCCAGGTACTGCTAGAGAAGTGGCCCTTACTAAGCCCCAAAACTTCTTCAGTCCCTTATTCTATTGTATGAGAACTACAGCTTTACTGGATAGAAGTGTAGCCTCTAGAAGTCAAGAGTGCAGGCTCTAGAATTCACACTGCCCAAGTCGGAATACTAACTACACTCATCAGCTATATGACTTCTGAACAAGTTACTTAATCTTTCTAAACCTATTTCTTCACTTGTAAAATGTGTATTATAGCAGTAGCTATATCTCAGAGGGTTCTAATGTATATTAATTAAATGTAGGCAAGACCTCAATAAATATTAGCTATCTCCTCCTCATCACCATCATCACCACCACCACCACCATCTATCTGCCTCCCACTGCTGAGCATCTGCAGCTTTGTAATTGTTAAATATAAAAGTCCTATCATCTACAGAAACATGAATTGTATGATTCTTTTAGCAGGGTGGCTATATCTTCTACTTTTTACATCTATTTAGTGAAAAACAGAAAACTAAGCAATAAGCTAATGCTTATTGAATGAATGAACAAATAAACAAAAGAATGGAGATGGATGGATAGCAGCACAGACTGGTTCTACAGAACTTTTTTAGCTCCTCCAATCCACATCATTTTTTCATGACGTCTCCTATGAAATCAGGACCAGACTAGTATAAATTGAGAACCGAAGCTTTGATCTCAAGTCTCAGAGTACTCTCAAAATCTTAATTTTGTAGTAGGCATTACCATCCCACTCCATCATAACTGTCCATCTCTCAAGCCTTCATTCTCCATCCTTACCTAGCCCCTCACAATATTTTAAATGTGAAATATGAGTAAATCAGATGTAAAGTTCTTCATGCTCTCAACACTAAATGCATAAACTTACCTATTCATTCCTACCTCTTCTCCTTCCCTCTGTTGAAAATCAAACCCTTAAAATGTGCATAAATTCCATCCTTTTGGCCTTTTCCAGGATTTTTCTCCTCCTTTCATCAATCTCCTCTTTTGATTAAAATTTTCTTTCTAAAGGATCATTAAGTAAATACAATAGGTAGTATATCCATTCTCTAAAAAATCCATCCATAACTACCATCCAGATTTAATAACTGCTCCATTTTTTGTTCTCCTTCACAGCAAATCTTGAAAAAGCCATCTCCAATTCCTCACTCATTCCATTTTTAACCCATTCCCATCTCCCTTCTGAATCCACTGTTCCACTAAATCTGCTTTTATCAATAACCCTAATATAGCCAAGTCCAGTGGTCCCTTTCCTGTCCATATCTTAGCTGACCTCTCTTCAGCATTATTTTTTTGGGGGTGCATAGTCTGGGAATCGAACCGGGTCTCGCACATGAAAGGTAAGCATTCTACCACTGAACCACCCATGTACCCAGCCTTTCACATCTGCGATAACCCCTCTTTTCACAAACCGTACTCCTTTTTTGAATTCCAAGACACTACATTGTCTTGGTTTTCTGTCTATGTCTCTGGCCACTCCATTTCACTCACTTGTACTGGGGCCTCCTCCTCTGCTTCTCCTCAGTGACACAGTCTGTGGCACTTTCTCGTCCCTCTGCATACTCTTTCCTATGTCATGTCATCAGTCCCATGACTTCTGGTTTTATTCCTTACATGATGTGCAAAGCCTTACATAATCTATTCCCTGACTTCCTTTCCAATCTGTTTTTATATCACTCTTCTCTCACTCACCATACCTTAGCCACAATGGATTCCTTTCAGTTTCTTGAATAGGTGCTTTCTTGGATCAAACTGCCTGAAGCATTCTTCTCCCTGTTTGTGGAATGACTGACTCTGCAACTTTTAAGTGCCATCTAAAATTTACTATGCAGAGGCCTTCGAGATCACCCCCCCACCACCAACATTTTTTCACATTACCCCTTGTTTATTGCCTTCATGGCTATTACTCCAAAATTTGTACCTGTATTTTTTTGGTTAGTTTTTGGTCACTCCCAGTAATCTTTACATTCTTTGAGGACAGAGACCATGTTGTTTTACTCATCAATATAAGCTTAGCACTCAACAAACGGACAAAAAAACCCCAGGTACTCAATGTTTGTGGAATAAATTAATGATCTAGGACTCATTTATTATCCATTAATGAACATTATTGAGCATTTGGGAGGCGCCAGTTATTGGGTGAGGTGCTGAGGATACAAAGGCAAATTAGTACCAATTTCAAGATCCTTACAGCCTAATGGAAGAAAAAGACAAGGATCATACAGTATGATAATTGCTATGACTCAGGTTAAGTTCCACTTTTGCCAGCACAACGGAGAGTGTGTAATAGGAAATATTTCCCTAGTATCATCACTCCCAAAGCTTAATCCCAATGTTGGTTCTGTTTTATCATGCCAGAATGATTCAGATCATTATTATGCCAATGATAAGGCAAGACAGACAGGTATATAGGCAGAGAAGGAGGGAAACTGTGAATTGCCATTTAATAGTCTACTTAAGCATCCATTTTCTTACTTTTATACCTATTGGTACCTATCAATAAGTAAATATGAAACCAAGAAAATAAATTTGTTTTGGATTCAAACCATCCATAAATAGGAGAAACATATATGACTAACTTAAAATATTTTCCAAAGTTCTTATATCCTTTACATTTTATTTAAAATATTCTGAACTTAAATATCATTATCTAAAGATTCAAGGTATTGCATAAAAAATGTACTATTGCATTAAGAGATAGTATTTCATTTTTTCTTGACTCATCCAACAAATAAACAGTGAGCACCCACTATATATTAGTGTACAGTGCTAGTGCAGAATGCAGAAGAAACAACTGGAATCAAAGCAGAAAAAATCCTTACCTTCCTGGAGCTTGTACTCTTATTGGGGAGACTAACGATTAACAGTAAATACATAAATAAAATCATAATTGGAAAGTCAGATTATCTCTAAGATTGATATACAAGAAACAGTTAAATAAGTCTACTGAAGGACAGGTATAACTCAATTTATTGCACTTCACTTTTTAGTGCTTTTTACAAATCGAAGGTTTATGGCAACACTGTCAAACAATCTCTCAGCATCATTTTTCCAATAGCATGTACTCCTTTTGTGTCTGCCATATTTTAATTAAGGTATGACAATGCTTTTTTTTAGACATAATGCTAGTGCATACTTAATAGAGTATAGTTTAGTGCAAACATAATTTTCATATACACTGGGAAACCAAAAAATTCACATGGCTCACTTTGGTATATTTGCTTTATTGTGGTACTCTTAAAGTAGGAAGCGTGAGTCCTCTAACTTTGTTCTTTTTCAAAAAAGATGTTTTTGGCTATTCAGATGTTTTTGGCTATTCAGGACTCCTTACCCCTCAAAATAAATTTGATGATGGCTTTTCAATTTCTGCAAAACAGGCTGTAGGAACTGTGATTGAATTTGTGTTAAATCCGTAAAATAGTTTGGGTAGAATTCACATCTTATAAATATTTGGTCCTCCAATACATGAACATGGAATGTTTTTTCACTTGTTTAGATTATCTTTAATTTACTTTAGCGAAGTCTTTAAGTTCTCTACATCCTTGCTTAAATTTATTCCTAGATATTTTATTCTTGTAGTTGCTATTGCAAATATATTTTTTCCTTGACTTCTTCCTCAGATTGTTCATTACCAGTGTGCAGAAACACTACTTATTTTCCCGTGTTGATCTTATACCCTGCCACTCTGCTGTGTTTATTAGTTCTATTAGCTGTGTTATAGAATTTTTCAGAACTTTCTATATTGGATCATGTTGTCTACAAATATTGAAAATTTTACTTCTTCCTTTCCAATTTGGATGTCTTTTATTTATTTTTCTTGCCTAACCATTCTAGCTAGAACTTTCAATGTAATGTTGAATAACACTGGTGATGTGGGGCCATCACTGTCTTGCTGCAGTACTTAGACAGAAAGCTTTCGCCTTTCATTATTGACTATGGTGTTAGCTGTGAGGTTTTCATACATGCCCTTTATGATGTTAAGGAACTTCCCTTCTACCCCTACTTTTATATTTTTTAACAGGAAGCGATGCAGGATTTTAGTCCAATGCTTTTCTGCATCAACTGAGATAATCACATAGTCTTTTCCCTTCATTTTATTACTATGGTATATTACTTTAATTGATTTTCATATGTTAAGCATACCTGCATACCTGGTATAAATCCCAATTGAGCATGGTGCAAAATTCTTTCAATGTGCTACTGGATTCAATATATGCTACTAGAATAAAAATTTCAAAAAACAAACATAGCACTATACAACCCAAACAGTGAAACCTATTGTAACAATGGATTATAGTTAACGTTCTTTCATCAATTGAAACAAATGTACCACATGAATGCCAGGTGTCAATAATAGGGTGGTATATGGGAATTCTGTATTTTATGTATGATTTTTCTGTAATTTTGCAACTTCTCTAATTAAAAAAATACATATTACAAAGCCACAGTAATCAAAACAGTAAGCTTTCTTTGCAGAATCACCATGGCAGCTGAGACATGGTACAGTATCTAGAAAACTGGAGGGCCTTCAAGACCCCCATCATTGCTCAGTACAGTAAGACACAGGTTTGTGTGTTTCCTGTACCACACTACTTCCATTTTGGCCAAACCAACTACATTCCAGAATTTCTTCACAGATTTCTGGCCAGCAAGTTTCCAGCATTTGAGGATAAAGACAGAGTCTGTATATGTGACAGCAATGCCATTGCCTACTCTGTAAGCAATGAGGAGCCATGGGGAAGTACTCCAGAAGTAACAACCCAGGTGGTGCAGTGGATAAGCTTTGCTGACAGTGATATAGACCCGCAGACATTACATGGGTATTCCTCAACTTGAACATCATACACAACAAGCCACAGAGAATGTGAAGAAGGAAATGAGGTAAATCTGGGACTGCTGGATGCTCACTTGAAGATGAGGACTTTTCCAGTGGGTGAATGTGTGACACTGGCTGACATCAGGATTGTCTGCACCCTGTTGTGGCTCCACAAACAGGTCCTTGAGCCTTCTTTTTGCCAGGCTTTCCCTAATACCAGTTTCTGTTTCCTCACCTGCATTAACCAGGCCCAGTTCTGGGCTGTGTGGGGGAGCAGAAACTCTGTGGGAAGATGGCCCAGTTTAATGTTATCAAGTTTGCAGAGAGCCAGCCTCAAAAAGGACATCCCAGGGAAAGACAAAGACCCACAAAAGGAGAAATAGAAACCCCAGGTAGAACAGAAAGAGAAGAAAAAGGTGGCTGCTCCTGCTCCTGAAAAGAAGATGGGTGAATGTGAGCAGGCACTCGTTGCTGAGTCAAAGGCCAAAGAACCCTTTGCTCACCTGCCCAAGAGTACCAGTGTTAATGAATTTAAGCATTAAGTGTTTCAATGAGAACACACTTTCTGTGGTAATGCCATATTTCTAGGAATACTTTAATAAGGATCGTTGCTTCCTGTGGTATTCTGAGCATCGCTTTCCTTGAGAGTTCATACAGAATTTCATGAGCAGCAACCTCATCAATGGAATGTTCCAGTGATTGGACAAGCTGAGAAAGAATGCCTTTGCCAGTGTCATTTTTGGTGAACAAACAACAGCAGCTCCATTTCTGGAGTGTAGGTGCTCTGAGGCTGGGAGCTAGCCTTTCCACTGAGTCCAGATTGGCAGGTAGACTATGAGTAGTACATATGGAAGAAGCTAAGTCCTGGCAGTGAGGAGTCCCAGACACTGGTTCAAGAGGGGAGCCATACAACATGTGGGCAAAGCCTTCGATTAGGGGAAGATCTTCCAATGAACACCTCTTGCCATTGCCTAGCTGCCGAGACCTGCCCTTCAGGGATAGGGGAGTCTTCAAAAGAAACTGAACATTGGTAAAACAAAACAAAACAAAAAAAACAGCATGCTACTGGCACAAGGACAGACATATAGACAAGTGGAATCAAATCGGAGTTCAAAAGTAAACCCTCACATATATGCCTGAGTTTTTTTTAATTTAACTTATTTTCGTGTTATCAAATCAAAACAACTTGCAAACATGAACATTCTTAACATACAAACATTCCATGTATGGTGTACAGTCAATTTACCAACTTTTTTTAAAATTTCATTCCATTCATGGTACATAATCAAAAACTCACAATATCATCACCATGATAGATTCTTAGAATATTTGAATCAATTCATAAAAAGAAATAAAAAGAAAAAACTCATATATATCATACTCCTTACTCCTCCCTCTCATCAACTGCTAGTATTTCCATCTATCCAATATATTTTAACCTTTGTTTCCCCTAGTTTTATCTATACCCCTTACCACTCCCTTTCACTAATCACAAGCATTTCAATCTACTAAATTTATTTTAACATTTCTTCACCCCATTAGTTATTTATTTTTAATCCACATGTATAACTCATCTGTCCAGACCATAGATAAAAGAAGCAACAGACACAAGGTTTTCACAATCATAGTCATATTGTGAAAGCTATATCATTACACAATCATCTTAAAGCAACATGGCTACTGGAACACAGCTCTACATTTTTAGGCACTTACCTCCAGTCTCTCCAATATACCTTAACTAAAAAGGTGATATCTAAATAATAGGTAAGAATAACCTGAAGGATAACCTCTCAATCTGTTTGAAATCTCTCAGCCATTAACACTTTATTTCGTCTAATTTATTGCTTCCCCGTTTTGGTCAAGAAGGTTTTCTCAATCCCTTGATGCTGAGTCTCAGCTCATTCTAGGATTTCTGTCCCACAATACCAGGAAGGTTTCTACCCCTGGGAGTCATGTCCCATATTGAGAGGGGGAGGGCAGTGAGTTTGCTTGCAGTGTTGGCTGAAAGATATAACCAACTGAAATTTTAATAACAGGGTAAAGATCACTCAATTGGGAGAAAGCATGTTCTTTAACAAACAGACCTGGAAAAACTGGATCTCCATATGCAAAAGAATGAAGGTGGGAGTCTTCGCCAAGATGGAGGCTTAGCAAGGTGTGGAATTTAGTTTGTCCTCCAGAGGCGCTAATAAACAGCCAGGAGCAGTACGGAACAACCACTGGGGCCATGTCACCAGACACACAGCATACACCAGTCTGGACTGGCTGGACCGGCTGTGAACCCATCCAGAACTGTGAGTTCCCCAAGCCGCAGTGGCCAGCTGCTTTCCAGAGGGGAAAGGAAAGAGAATTTACCAGCAGCAGGGCCTGAGCACAACAAAACTCCAACTGCGGAATTAATTAACAAATTCTTACTACTAGAAACAGGCTCCCAGTTCAGCTGAACCTCAAGTAAAAGTGGAGATCTCTGGGTCTTGACCCAGCACAGAGTGGGTAGGGCTGAAGGAAAAAGAAAAAAAACAGAGGTTTTTTTGGATTTGAAAAGGTCTGCGGCCTGAAGGAAAGGATGGGGAATATACGACCTGGAGATACACACAGCAATGTACCAACTTAAGCTCCTCACTGACAAACCAGAAGAACAGGGTTCTGCTCTGATAAGGACTTTTCTCTTTCATCTGGGTAGCTGTGTTTCTCCCAAGTGACTGTTCTTTGGATATAGCTGCAAGGCTCCTCTGGCTCCAGTAACCCAGGCATAGGCAGAATTAAGCTTATCTGATTGTTTGTCTGGAACCTGTGCCTTCCACAGGAGTGGGGTGGGGCCCAGCTCAGGTGGAATCCCTCCCTGAAGGAATTCAGACCCCAGGGTCTGGAAAAGTGAAGCATTTTAAAACCAGACTACAACCTCTCCTTTGTCTCCACTACACCCCCAGCAGGGAGAGTCTGCTGAAGTTAAAGGTACCACATCACCTTATGCTGGTGGGACCTGCAGGCAGACAAGTGCCACATACTGGACAGGACAGGAAAAACAGAGAGCCCAGAGGTCTCATAGGAAAGCCTTTCAATCTGCTGGGTCTCACCATCAGGGAAAATTGATGCACGTGACTCTTTCCTTCTGACAGGAGGCCAGATTGGTCTGGAAAAATCTGGCTGCAGTCTATAATACCTAAGTAGATCCTCCTAAGGGGGGAAAAAAGGCACCACACAGGCATGACAAGAAACAAGAAAACAAGAACTGAAAATTTCTGATCTGTTAAACAAAATCTAAGTTCGAGTTCCAGAACAAGCTGAACTGAATATGAGAGAACAGACAGACAACAAAGTCATCAAGCAAGAAAATCCTAGGTAAAAAAAAGTGAAAACAATCTTCAAAATAAACTAATTAAGGCAATTAAATGCTTAGATGCCAGCAAAAAATATCGACTCATACTAGGAAAGTTGAAAATATGGCCCAGTCAAAGGAACAAATCAACAATTAAAATGAGATACAGGAGTTGAAATAATTAATTCAGAATGTTCAAAGAGACATGGAAAACCTCATCAAAAATTGAATTAGTGAATTGCGGGAGGATATAAAGAAGGCAAGGGTTGAACAAAAAGAAGAAATCGGAAGTCTGAAGAAACAAATCACAGAACTTATGGGAAAGGCACAGCAGAAGAGATGAAAAAAACTATGGAAACCTACAATGTCATATTTGAAGAGGCAGAAGATAGGATTAGTGAACTGGAGGAGGGGGTAGCTGAAATCCAACAAGCAAAAAAACATATAGGAAAAAGAATGGAAAAATATGAGCAGGAACTCAGGGAACTGAATGACAACATGAAGCACATGAATATATGTCTTCTGGGTGTTCCAGAAGGAGAAGAGAAGGGAAAAGGAGGAGAAAAACTAAAAGAGGAAATTATCAATGAAAATTTCCCAATTCTTATAAAAGACTTAAAATTACAGATTCAAAAAGTGAAGTGTACCCCAAACAGAATTGATCCAAATAGACGTACTCCAAGACACTTACTAATCAGAACATCAGAGGTCAAAGAGAAAGAGAGAATCTTGAAAGCAGCAAGAGAAAAGCAATCCATCACATACAAGGAAAGGCCAATAAGATTTCTCAGCAGAAACCATGGAGGCGAGAAGACAGTGGGAAGATATATTTAAATTACTAAATGAGAAACTGCCAACCAAGAATTTTATATCCAGAAAAATGTCCTTCAAAAATGAGAGAGAAATTAAAAGACTGAAAATCACTGAGAGAATTTGTGGCCAAGAGACTGGCTCTACAAGAAATACTAAAGGGAGCACTAGAGATAGATATGAAAAGACAGGAGAGAGAGGTGTGGAGAAGAGTATAGAAAAGAAGACTATCAATAAAGGTAAAAAGAAGGAAAATTAGATATGATATATAAAATCCAAAAGGCAAAATGCCCATACAGTAATAACACTAAATGTTAATGGATTACACTCCCCAATCAAAAGACATAGACTGGCAGAATGGATTAAAAACAGGACCCATCTATATGCTGTCTACAGGAAATATCCTTGGGTCTTAGACCCATCTAAGACCCAAGGATAAACATAGGTTGAAAGTGAAAGGTTGGGAAAAGATATTTCATGCAAATAACTATCAAAAAAGAGCAGGAGTAGTTATACTAATATCCAAAAAATTAGACTTCAAATGTAAAACAGTTAAAAGAGACAAAGAAGGACATTATGTATTAATAAAAGGAACAATTCAACAAGAAGACATAACAATCATAAATATTTATGCACCGGGCCAGGATGCTCCAGACTACATGAGATAAAAACTGAAAAGAGAAACAGACACATCTAGCAAAATAGCTGGAGACTTCAATTCCACACTCTCATCAATGGACAGAACATCTAGACAGAGGATCAATAAAGAAACAGAGAATTTGAATGATATAATAAATGAGCTAGATTTAACAGACATTTATAGAACATTACACCCCATAACAGCAAGATGTACCTTCGTCTCAAGTGCTCACAGAAGAATCTCAAGGATAGACCATATGCTGGGTCACAAAGCAAGTCTCAATAAATTTAAAAAGATTGAAATCATACAGAACACTTTCTCAGATCATAAAGGAATGAAGTTGGAAATCAATAATACACAGAGTGCCAGAAAATTCACAAATATATGGAGGCTCAACAACACACTCTTAAACAACCAGTGGGTCAAGGAAGAAATTACAAAAGAAGTCACTAAATATCTCGAAACCAAATGAAAATGAAAAAACAACATACCAAAATTTATGGAATGCATCAAAGGCAGTACGAAGAGAGAAATTTATTGCTCTTAATGCCTGTATCAAAAAAAGAAAGGTAAAAAATTGAAGAATTAACTGTCCATTTGGAATAAATAAAGAAGAACAGCAAACTAACCCAAAGCAAGCAAAAGGAAAGAAATAATGAAGGTTGCAGCAGAAATAAATGAAATTGAGAACATGAAAACAATCGAGAAAATCAACAAAACCAGAAGTTGGTCCTATGAGGAAATCAATAAGGCTGATGGACCCTTAGTGAGGTTGACAAAAAGAAGAAGAGAGAGGATGCAAATAAATAAAAGCAGAAGTGGAAGAGGAGACATAACCACTGACCCCACAGAAATACAGGAAGTAATGAGAGGATACTATGAACAATTTTATGCTAATAAACTCGACAATGTACATGAAATGGACGACTTCCTAGAAAGGCATGAACAACCCACACTGACTCGAGAAGAAACAGATGACCTCAACAAACCAATCACAACTAAAAATATTGAATCAGTCATTAAGAAGTTCCCCAGAAATAAAAGTCCCGGACTAGATGGCTTCCATGTGAATTCTACCAAACATTCAACAAAGAATTAGTACCAATCCTGCTCAAACTCTTCAAAACAATTGAATAGGATGGAAAGATACCTAACTCACTCTACAAAGCCAGCATCACCCAAAAAACCCATACAAAGGTATTACAAGAAAAGAAAACTACAGACAAATCTTTCTTATGACTATAGATGCAAAAATCCTCAAACTTCTTGCAAATAGAATCCAACAGCATATTAAAAGAATTATACACCATGAATTAAGTAGAAATCCCAGGTATGCAAGGATGGTTCAACATAAGAAAATCAGTTAATGTAATACACCCTATCAACAAATCAAAACAGAAATACCACATGATCATTTTGATTGATGCAAAAAGGCATTTGACAAAATTCATCATCCTTCCCTGTCGAAACACTTCAAAGGACAGGTATAGAAGGGACCTTCCTCAACATGATAAAAGGAATACACAAAAAACCCACTGCTAACATCATCATCAATCAAGAAAAACTAAAAGCTTTCCCCTAAGATCAGGAACAAGACAAGGATGTTCACTATCACCGTTGTTATTAACACTGTGCTGGAAGTCCAAGCCAGAGCAATCAGACACAAAAAGAAATACAAGGCATCAAAATTGGAAAGGAAGAAGTAAAATTCCCACTGTTTGCAGATGATATGATACTATATGTTGAAAACCCTGAAAAACCCACACCAAAACTACTAGAGCCAATAAATGAGTACAGCAAAGTGGTAGGGTACAACATCAACACTCAAAAATCTGTAGTGTTTCAATACACTAGTAATGAACAATCTGAGGGGGAAATCCTGAAAAAAAATTCCATTTACAATTGCAACCAACAGAATAAAATATTTAGGAATGAATTTAACTAAAGAGACAAAAGACCTATACAGAGAAAACCTATACATAGAAATTGTTAAAAGAAATCACAGAAGACCTAAACAACTGGAAGGGAACACCGTGTTCATGGATTGGAAGACTAAATATAGTTACGATGTCAATTCTACCTAAATTGATCTACAGATTCAATGCAATACAAATAAAAATCCAAAAAACTTATTTTTCAGAAATAGAAAAACCAATAACCAAATTTATCTGGAAGGGTCGGGTGCCCCAAATAGCTAAAAGTATTCTGAGAAAGAAAAATGAAGTCAGAGGTCTCACACTATCTGACTTTAAGGTGTACTAGGAAGCTATGGTGGTCAAAACAGCATGGTACTGGCATAAAGATAGATATATTGACCAATGGAATCCAACAGAGTGTTCAGATATAGACCCTCTCATTTATGGACAATTGATCTTTGATAAGGCAGTCAAGCCAACTCACCTGGGAGAGAACAGTCTCTTCAATAACTGGATATCCACATGCAAAAGAAAGAAAGAGGATCCATATCTCACACCCTATACAAAAGTTAACTCAAAATGGCTCTCTTTCTCCGCCGGCCCGCCGCGCGGCGCCCACGCCCCGCAGCAGCCGAGCCGCCCGACCTCCTTCCCCCCTCTCTTTCTCCGCCGGCCCGCCGCGCGGCGCCCACGCCCCGCAGCAGCCGAGCCGCCCGACCTCCTTCCCCCCACTCTTTCTCCGCCGGCCCGCCGCGCGGCGCCCACGCCCCGCAGCAGCCGAGCCGCCCGACCTCCTTCCCCCCTCTCTTTCTCCGCCGGCCCGCCGCGCGGCGCCCACGCCCCGCAGCAGCCGAGCCGCCCGACCTCCTTCCCCCCTCTCTTTCTCCGCCGGCCCGCCGCGCGGCGCCCACGCCCCGCAGCAGCCGAGCCGCCCGACCTCCTTCTCCCCCCTCCTCCCCCTCCTGCTCCGGCTGCTCTCCAACCACCACGGTGCCCTCTTCCCCCGCCTTCACCGTGCTCCTCCGCCACCAGCCTCGACAGCCTTGCCGCCCTCACCTTTCCTCCTCCAGAACAGCTACTGGGGGAGTGGAGATAATACAGAGCAGCTCCCGGAGCCACGAGGGAGATCAAAGGGACAGCGTACCCCATCCTGGAACGGCTGACTATCTGGGAGAACCAGCTCCGGTGAGATCACCAAGGGGCACGGGCTTTCCTGGGTGGGACGGCAAGCGACCGGAGTCCCTCCCTTCCACCTTCCCAGGCCAGCTGGTAGAATTGGACAGGCGGTCCCCTTAGGCCGCGGCGGCTGGTGCCCCCAGCACACGAGCCCCCCCGGAACAACTGAGATAGTTGGGTCGGAAATCCCCAGACTGCGGAGAACAGTGACCGGGGGATCCCTTTCAAACACGTGACTCCCCCGTCGGCTGGGAACAGTGCACTCTCCCGGGCTGCGACAGCTGGCGCCCTCCAGCCACGCTTGGTGCCCCGGGCCGACAAGCTAATTTGGTCGGACGCTCTCCTGTGCTGCGACGGCCGGCGACCCTCCCCGCATTCGGAATCCCAGGCCGGCTGGCATTCTTCCAAGACGCTTCGGCTGCCGAACCTCCCCTACGGCGAGAATTTTCCAGAGTTAAAGGACCTACAGCAACTTTCACTGGTGGAACCCACAGACAAACGTGTGCCACGAGCGCCACCTACTGGGCAGGATAAGAAAAACAGAACCAAGAGATTGCACAGAAAAATCTTTCAACCTGTGGGGTCGAACACCCGGGGAAATCTGACTAAATGCCCAGACGCCAGCAGAAGATAACGGATCACGCTCAGAAAATTGAACATATGGCCCAGTCAAACGAAGAAACCAATAGTTCAAATGAGATACAGGAGCTGAAACAACTAATGCTGAATATACGAACAGAAATGGAAAACCTCTTCAAAAACGAAATCGATAAATTGAGGGAGGACATGAAGAAGACATGGGCTGAACATAAAGAAGAAATAGAAAAACTGAAAAAACAAATCACAGAACTTATGGAAGTGAAAGATAAAGTAGAAAAGATGGAAAAAACAATGGATACCTACAATGACAGATTTAAAGAAACAGAAGATAGAATTAGTGATTTGGAGGATGAAACATCTGAATTCCAAAAAGAAACAGAAACTATCCGGAAAAGAATGGAAAAATTTGAACAAGGTATCAGGGAACTCAAGGACAATGTGAACCGTACAAATATACGTGTAGTGGGTATCCCAGAAGGAGAAGAGAAGGGAAAAGGAGGAGAAAAACTAATGGAAGAAATTATCACTGAAAATTTCCCAACTCTTATGAAAGACCTAAAATTACAGATCCAAGAAGTGCAGCGCACCCCAAAGAGATTAGACACAAATAGGCATTCCCCAAGACACTTACTAGTTAGAATGTCAGAGGTCAAAGAGAAAGAGAGGATCTTGAAGGCAGCGAGAGAAAAACAATCCGTCACATACAAGGGAAACCCAATAAGACTATGTGTAGATTTCTCAGCAGAAACCATGGAAGCTAGAAGACAGTGGGATGATATATTTAAGTTACTAAAAGAGAAAAACTGTCAGCCAAGACTCCTATATCCAGCAAAATTGTCCTTCAAAAATGAGGGAGAAATTAAAACATTCTCAGACAAAAAGTCACTAAGAGAATTTGTGACCAAGAGACCAGCTCTGCAAGAAATACTAAAGGAAGCACTAGAGTCAGATATAAAAAGACAGAAGAGAGAGACATGGAGAAAAGTGTAGAAAGAAGGAAAGTCAGATATGATATATATAATACAAAAGGCAAAATGGTAGAGGAAAATATTATCCAAACAGTAATAACTCTAAATGTCAATGGACTGAATTCCCCAATTAAAAGACATAGACTGGCAGAATGGATTAAAAAACAGGATCCTTCTATATGCTGTCTACAGGAAACACATCTTAGACCCAAAGATAAATATAGGTTGAAAGTGAAAGGTTGGGAAAAGATATTTCATGCAAACAACAACTAGAAAAGAGCAGGAGTGGCTATACTAATATCCAACAAATTAGACTTCAAATGTAAAACAGTTAAAAGAGACAAAGAAGGACACTATCTACTAATAAAAGGAACAATTAAGCAAGAAGACATAACAATCATAAATATTTACGCACCGAATCAGAATGCCCCAAAATACGTGAGGAATACACTGCAAACACTGAAAAGGGAAATAGACACATATACCATAATAGTTGGAGACTTCAATTCACCACTCTCATCAATGGACAGAACATCTACACAGAGGATCAATAAAGAAATAGAGAACCTGAATATTACTATAAATGAACTTGACTTAACAGACATTTATAGGACATTACATCCCACAACAGCAGGATACACCTTTTTTTCAAGTGCTCATGGATCATTCTCAAAGATAGATCATATGCTGGGTCACAAAGCAAGTCTTAACAAATTTAAAAATATTGAAATCATACACAACACTTTCTCGGATCATAAAGGAATGAAGTTGGAAATCAATAATAGGCGGAGTGCCAGAAAATTCATAAATACATGGAGGCTCAACAACACACTCTTAAACAACAAGTGGGTCAAAGAAGAAATTGCAAGAGAAATTAGTAAATACCTAGAGGCAAATGAAAATGAAGACACAACATATCAAAACTTATGGGACGCAGCAAAGGCAGTGCTAAGAGGGAAATTTATTGCCCTAAATGCCTTTATCAGAAAAGAAGAAAAGGCAAAAATGCAGGAATTAACTGTCCACTTGGAAGAACTGGAGAAAGAACAGCAAACTAATCCCAAAGCAAGCAAAAGGAAAGAAATAACAAAGATTAGAGCAGAAATAAATGAAATTGAAAACATGAAAACAATAGAGAAAATCAATAAGACCAGAAGTTGGTTCTATGAGAAAATCAACAAGATTGATGGGCCTTTAGCAAGATTGACAAAAAGAAGAAGAGAGAGGATGCAAATAAATAAGATTAGAAATGAAAGAGGAGACATAACTACTGACCTCACAGAAATAAAGGAGGTAATAACAGGATACTATGAACAACTTTACGCTAATAAATACAACAATTTAGAAGAAATGGACAGGTTCCTGGAAAGACATGAACAACCAACTTTGACTCAAGAAGAAATAGACGACCTCAACAAACCAATCACAAGTAAAGAGATTGAATTAGTTATTCAAAAGCTCCCTAAAAAGAAAAGTCCAGGACCAGACGGCTTCACATGTGAATTCTATCAAACATTCCAGGAAGAATTAGTACCTACTCTCCTCAAACTCTTCAACATAATCGAAGTGGAGGGAAAACTACCTAATTCATTCTATGAAGCCAACATCACCCTCATACCAAAACCAGGCAAAGATATTACAAAAAAAGAAAACTACAGACCAATCTCTCTAATGAATACAGATGCAAAAATCCTCAATAAAATTCTAGCAAATCGTATCCAACAACACATTAAAAGAATTATACATCATGACCAAGTAGGATTCATCCCAGGTATGCAAGGATGGTTCAACATAAGAAAATCAATTAATGTAATACACCATATCAACAAATCAAAGCAGAAAAATCACATGATCATCTCAATTGATGCAGAGAAGGCATTTGACAGGATTCAACATCCTTTCCTGCTGAAAACACTTCAAAAGATAGGAATACAAGGGAACTTCCTTAAAATGATAGAGGGAATATATGAAAAACCCACAGCTAATATCATCCTCAATGGGGAAAAATTGAAAACTTTCCCCCTAAGATCAGGAACAAGACAAGGATGTCCACTATCACCACTATTATTCAACATTGTGTTGGAAGTTCTAGCCAGAGCAATTAGGCAAGAAAAAGAAATACAAGGCATCAAAATTGGAAAGGAAGAAGTAAAACTATCACTGTTTACAGATGATATGATACTATATGTAGAAAACCCAGAAAAATCCACAACAAAATTACTAGAGCTAATAAATGAGTACAGCAAAGTAGCAGGCTACAAGATCAACATTCAAAAATCTGTAGCATTTCTATACACTAGTAATGAACAAGCTGAGGCGGAAATCAAGAAACGAATCCCATTTACAATCGCAACTAAAAGAATAAAATACCTAGGAATAAATTTAACCAAAGAGACAAAAAACCTATATAAAGAAAACTACAAAAAACTGTTCAAAGAAATCACAGAAGACCTAAATAGATGGAAGGGCATACCGTGTTCATGGATTGGAAGACTAAATATAGTTAAGATGTCAATCCTACCTAAATTGATTTACAGATTCAATGCAATACCAATCAAAATCCCAACAACTTATTTTTCAGAAATAGAAAAACCAATAAGCAAATTTATCTGGAAGGGCAGGGTACCCCGAATTGCTAAAAACATCTTGAGGAAAAAAAACGAAGCTGGAGGTCTCGCGCTGCCTGACTTTAAGGCATATTATGAAGCCACAGTGGTCAAAACAGCATGGTATTGGCATAAAGATAGATATATCGACCAATGGAATCGAATAGAGTGCTCAGATATAGACCCTCTCATCTATGGACATTTGATCTTTGATAAGGCAGTCAAGCCAACTCACCTGGGACAGAACAGTCTCTTCAATAAATGGTGCCTAGAGAACTGGATATCCATATGCAAAAGAATGAAAGAAGACCCATCTCTCACACCCTATACAAAAGTTAACTCAAAATGGATCAAAGATCTAAACATTAGGTCTAAGACCATAAAACAGTTAGAGGAAAATGTTGGGAGATATCTTATGGATCTTACAACTGGAGGTGGTTTTATGGACCTTAAACCTAAAGCAAGAACACTGAAGAAGGAAATAAATAAATGGGAGCTCCTCAAAATTAAACACTTTTGTGCATCAAAGAACTTCATCAAGAAAGTAGAAAGACAGCCTACACAATGGGAGACAATATTTGGAAACGACATATCAGATAAAGGTCTAGTATCCAGAATTTATAAAGAGATTATTCAACTCAACAACAAAAAGACAGCCAACCCAATTACAAAATGGGAAAAAGACTTGAACAGACACCTACCAGAAGAAGAAATACGGATGGCCAAGAGGCACATGAAGAGATGCTCAATGTCCCTGGCCATTAGAGAAATGCAAATCAAAACCACAATGAGATATCATCTCACACCCACCAGAATGGCCATTATCAACAAAACAGAAAATGACAAGTGCTGGAGAGGATGCGGAGAAAGAGGCACACTTATCCACTGTTGGTGGGAATGTCAAAGGGTGCAACCACTGTGGAAGGCAGTTTGGCGGTTCCTCAAAAAGCTGAATATAGAATTGCCATACGACCCAGCAATACCATTGCTAGGTATCTACTCAAAGGACTTAAGGGCAAAGACACAAACGGACATTTGCACACCAATGTTTATAGCAGCATTATTTACAATTGCAAAGAGATGGAAACAGCCAAAATCTCCATCAACAGAAGAGTGGCTAAACAAACTGTGGTATATACATACGATGGAATATTATGCAGCTTTAAGACAAGATAAACTTATGAACCATGTAATAACATGGATGGACCTAGAGAATATTATGCTGAGTGAATCCAGCCAAAAACTAAAGGACAAATACTGTATGGTCCCACTGATGTGAACGGACATTCGAGAATAAACTTGAAATATGTCATTGGTAACAGAGTTCAGCAGGAGTTAGAAACAGGGTAAGACAATGGGTAATTGAAGCTGAAGGGATACAGACTGTGCAACAGGACTAGATACAAAAACTCAAAAATGGACAGCACAATAATACCTAATTGTAAAGTAATCATGTTAAAATACTGAAAGAAGCTGCATCTGAGCTATAGGGTTTTTTTTGTTTTTGTTTGCTTGTTGGTTTGTTTGTTGTTGTTGTTTTTTACTATTACTACTACTTTTATTTCTTTTCTTTATATTAACATTTTATATCTTTTTCTGTTGGGTTGCTAGTTCCTCTAAACTGATGCAAATGTACTAAGAAACAATGATCATGCATCTATGTGATGATGTTAAGAATTACTGAGTGCATATGTAGAATGGTATGATTTCTAAATGTTGTGTTAATTTCTTTTTTTTTTTCTTTCCGTTAATAAAAAAAAAAAAAGTTAACTCAAAATGGATGAAAGACCTAAACATTAGATCTAAGACCATAAAACTGTTAGAAGAAAATGTAGGGAAATATCTTATAAATGTTATAATAGGAGGCAGTTTCCTAGACCTTACACCCAAAGCACGAGCATTGAAGAAAGAAAGAAAGAAATAGGAACTCCTCAAAATTAAACACTTTTGTGCATCAAAGAACTTTGTCAAGAAAGTAAAAAGACAGTCTACACAATGGGAGACAATATTTGGAAACAATATATCGGATAAGCGTTTAGTATTCAGAATATATAAAGAGATTGTTCAACTCAACAATGAAAAGACAGACAACCTAATCACAAAATGGGCAAAAGACTAGAACAGACACTTCTCAGAAGAGGAAATACAAATGATCAAAAGGCACAGGAAAAGATGCTCAATTTCCTTGGCTATTAGGGAAATGCAAATCAAAATCACAGTGAGATATCATTGCACACTCACCAGAATGGCCGTTATGAAGAAAACAGAAAATGAGAAGTGCTGGAGAGGATGTGGATAAAGAGGCACACTTATCCACTGTTGGTAGGAATGTTAAATGGTACAACTGCTTTGGAAGGCAGTTTGCCAGTTTCTCAGTAAGCTAAGTATAGAATTGCAATACGACCTGGCAATATCACTGCTAGGTATCTACTCAGAGGACATGAGGGCAAAGACACAAATGGACATTTGCACACCAATATTTATAGCAGTGTTATTCACAATTGCCAACAGATGGAAACAGCCAAAATGTCCATCAACAGACGAGTGGATAAACAAGCTGTGGTATACATATGATGTAATATTGTGCAGCTGTAAGAATAAAGTTATGAAGTATGAAACAACATGGATGAACCTCAAGGACATTATGCTGAGTGAGATTAGCCAGAAACAAAAGGACAAATACTGTATGGTCTAACTGATATGAACTGACATTAATGAATGAACTTGGACAATTAAAGTTAGAACAGAGGACATCGGGAGATAGAAATAAGGTAGATATTGGGTAATTGGAACTGAAGGGATACAGATTGTGCAACAGGACTGGTTGTAAAAATTCAGAAATGGATAGTGCAATACTACCTAACTGTAATACAATAATGTTAGAACACTGAATGAATCTGAATGTGAGAATGATAGAGGGAGGAGGCCTGGGGGCACAAATGAAATCAGAAGGAAGATATATGATAAAGACAGAAATGGTATAATCTATGAATGCCTACAGTGTATAATGATAGTGACTAAATGTACAAATAAAAAAAATGCTTTTGCATGAGGAAGAACAAAGGAAGGTCAATACTGCAGGGTGTTGAAAACAGATGGTAATTAACATTTTAAAACTTTAACTTATATGTGAAACTAAAGCAAAAAATGTTTATTTGGTGCAAAATTTATATTTTGACTAGTGCATTTTGTAATATAATTTATGTGGACAGCTTAATTGAACACCATAAGTACATGGAAACTTGAGAACACCATGAGATTTTGTAAGCTTGTCCAGAGTGATGCCTTGATAAATCCCAGAGTGATTTGAACAGTGAATAAAAAGGTATTTGAAAAATCCCCTTGGGGGAATGGTTAGAAAGGAGTAAAATTCAACTTTCCCAAGTGGAGAATTCTGGATATTCTCCCAAGCAGTGGGGACAACCAAAGCAATAGGCTGAGACCCCAATCTTGGGGTTTGTTCATATGAAACTTAACATCACAAAGGATAGGCTAAGCCTACTTAAAATTAGGTCTCAGAGTCACCCCCTCAACAGAACCTCTTTTGTTGCTCAGATGTGGCCTCTCTCTCTCTCAGCCAACATGACAAGCAAACTCACTGCCCTCCCCCTCTCTACATGGGGCATGGCTCCCTGGGGTGTGGACCTTCCTGGCAACATGGAAGAGGTATTCTAGAATGAGCTGGGACTCAGCACCAAGGGATTGAGAAAACCTTCTTGACCGAAAGGGGAAGAGAGAAATGAGAGAAAATAAAGTGTCAATGGCTGAGAGATTCCAAACAGAGTCGAGGGGTTATCCTGGAGGTTATTCTAATGCATTAAATAGATATCACCTTTTAAGTTAAGGCGTAACGGTGAGGCTGAAGGGAAGTGCCTAAAAATGTAGAGCTGTGTTCCAGTAGCCATGTTTCTTGAAGATGATTGTATAATGATACAGCTTTCGCAATATGTGATTGTGAAAACCTTGCGTCTGATGCTTCTTTCATCTACCTTATGGACAGATGAGTAAAACATGGATTAAAAATAAATAATCAATGGGGGAACAAATGTTAAAATAAATTTAGTAGATTGAAATGCTAGTGATCAATGAAAGGGAGGGGTAATTTGAAGTTTTTTCTGTTTTCTTTTTATTTCTTTTTCTGAATTGATGCAAACGTTCTAAGAAATGATCATGATGATGAATATACAACTATGTGATAAAAAAGAATGTTCATATTGTAAGTTGATTGGGTTTATTAATAAAAAGTTTTTAAAAAATAGAAAAATAAAAAAGAATGAAAATGGAAACTACCAAACACTATATACCAAAATGAAATCAAAATGGATCAATCACATATACATAAAAAACAGAAGAATAAAACTCCTATAAGAAAATGCAGAGAAGCATCATTAGGATTGTAGTAAGCAATGGTTTCTCATATGTTAAACCCAAAACACAAGCAATAAAAAAAAATAAGTGGAACACTAGTAAAATTTAAAATTCTTGTGCAAAGTACTTTATCTTGAAAGCAAAAAGAAAACCAACTCAATGGGAGAAAATAACTGGAAACCTCATATCCAATAAGGGTTTAATATCCAGACTACATAAGGAATACTTCAACTCAACAACAAAAAGACAAACCAATTTTAAAATGGGAAATAGACTTGAATAGATATTTCTCCAAAGAAGATAAACAAATGGCCAAAATCACATGAAAAGATGTTCAATCTCATCAGCCATTATGGAAATGCAAATCAAAATCACTATGAGATATTATTTCATACCCACTGGAATGGTTACTATTTTAAAAATGGAAAATTACAAGTGTTGGAGAAGATGTGGAGAAATAACAATACCCATTCATTGCTAGTGGGAGTTTTTAAATAGTATATCTGCTGTAGAAGAAAATTGGCCATTTCCTGAGAAAGTTATGACCTGGCAATCCCACTTTTAGGTATATTACCAAAAGAACTGAAAGCAGAGGCTAAAACAGGTATTTGCAACCGACATTCATAACAGTATTATTCATAAGTGCCAAAAGATGGAAGCAACCCAAGTGATCATCAACTATGATTGATATTTAACTATTAATGAATGGATAAACAAAATGTGGCATACACATGAATTAGAGTATTATTCAGCCATGAAAAAGGCTGAAATTCTGGTGTATGCAACAATATAATGGAACCTTGAAGACATCATGTTGAGGGAAATAAGTCAAATGCAAAAAGGATAAATATTGCATTACTCCAGTCATATGAAACATGAATAGGCAAACTTAGAGTAAGAATATAAAACAAAAATCTAAAATGGGTTGGGGTAGGGAGGATGGAGTTAATGCTTAAAACGTACAGAGCTTCTACTTGGAATGATGGAAAAGTTTAGGTAATAGATGCTAGTGATGGTAGCATAACATTATGAATGCAATTAAGAGCACTGAATTGTATATCTGAATTAGTTAAAAGGGGGAAATGTTGTATATACTATGTATGATGGTTTTAAAGGATGTATGTTCCCTAGAAAAGCCATGTTTTTATCTAAATCCCATATCACAAAGGCAGAATAATCCCTATTCAATACTGTATGTTTGAAACTGTAATCAGATCATCTCCCTGGAGATGTGATTTAATCAAGAGGAGTTGTTAAGCTGGATTAGGTGCCGACATGTCTCCACCCATTTGGGTGGTCTTGATAAGTTTCTGGAGTCCTATAAAAGAGGAAACATTTTGGAGAATGAGTGATTCAGAGACAGCAGAGCACAATGACATAGCCACAAGAAGCAGAGTCCACCAGCCAGCGACCTTTGGAGATGAAGAAGGAAAATGCCTCCCGGGGAGTTTCATGAAACAGGAGAATAAGCTAGCAAATGACGCCATGTTTGCCATGTGCCCTTCCAGATGGGTGATGAACCCTGAGTGTTCACCATGTGACTCTCCAGATGAGAGAGAAACTCTTGACTGTGTTCACATGTGCCTTTTCACTTGAGAGAGAAACCCCGAATTTCATCGGCCTTCTTGAACCAAGTTATCCTTCCCTGGATGCCTTTGATTGGACATTTCTATAGACTTGTTTTAATTGGGACATTTTCTCGGCCTTAGAACTATAAACTAGCAACTTATTAAATTCCCCTTTTTAAAAGCCATTCTGTTTCTGGTATATTGCATTCCGGCAGCTAGCAAACTAGAACAATATGTTACCAGAATAAAATTTTTCAAACTCTCCATGGGAATACAAAATGAAGCTGGAATTTAATAATAACCAAAGAACCAGAACTTTGACAAATATATGGAGATTAAATAACACACTCTTAAATAATCAGTGGGTAAAAAAAGAATTTGCAAGAAATATTGGAAAATATCTGGAAATAAATGAAAATGAGAATATAACATATCAGAAATTATCAAACCTGGCAAAGGCAGTGCTGAGAGGGAAATTTACTGCCCTAAATGCCTATAAATAAAAAAGTAAGAAAGAACGAACATGGAGGACTTAACTGCTCACCTGGAGGAACCTGAGAAAGAACAACACACTAACCTCAAAGCAAATAGGAGAAATAACAATGATTAAAGGAGAGTTAAATGAATGAGAGAAAAAAAGAATAGAAAAAAAATCAATAAAACCAAAGTTGATTCTTTGAGAAAATCAATAAAAATCGATGGGCCATTAGCAAGGTTGACAAGGAAAAAAAGAGAGAGGATGCAAATAAACAAACTCAGAACTGAGAACGGATGCACTACCACAGACCCTGAAGAGATAAAAAAAAAAATCATAAGATGATACTTTGAACAACTATATGCCAACAAACTAGACAACTTAGATGAAATGGACAAATTCCTGAAAACACACAAATAAGCTACACTGATTCAGGAAGAAATAGAAGATCTCAATAAACTGATCACAAGAAAAGAGATTCAATCAGTCATCAAAAATCTTCCTACAAAGAAAAGTGCAGGGCCAGATCACTTCACAGGAGAATTTTATCAAACATTCCAAAAAGAAGTAACACCAATCCTGCTCAAACTCTTTCAAAAAATTGAGGGAAAAGAGTACTACCTAACTCATTTTATGAAGCTAATATCAAAACTAGGAAAAGATGCTGTAAGATAGAAAAACTACAGGCCGATCTCCCTAATAAACATAGATGCCAAAATTCTCAACAAATACCAGCAAATCAAATACAACAACATGTTAAAGGAATTATATACTATAGTCAAGTGGGGTTTACATCAGGAATGCAAGGATGATTCAACACAAGAAAATCAATTAATATAATATAGCATATTAAAAAATCGAAAGGGAAAAATCAATGATCATCTTGACTGATGCTGAAAAACCATTCGACAAAATTCAATACGCTTTCCTTTTTTTTTTCATAGGCAGGTACGAGAATCAAACCCACGTCTTCAGCATGGCAAGCAAGAACTCTGCCACTGAGCCACCATTGCACAGCCCTCAACATCCTTTTGTGATAAAAACACTTCAAAACATAGGAAACAAAGGTAACTTCCTCAATATGATAAAGGGCATATTTGAAAAACCGACAGCCAGCATCGTATTCAATGGAGAGAACCTGAAAGCTTTCCCCATAAGATCAGAAATGAGAGAAGGATGCCCTCTGTCATCATTTTTATTCAACATTGTACTAGACGCACTAGCTAAAGCAATCAGGCAGGAAAAATAAATAAAAGGCATCCAAATTGGAAAGGAAGAAATAAAACTTCCATTATTTGCAGATGACATGATACTATACTTGCAAAATCCTGAGAAATCCACACCAAAGTTACTTAGCTAACAAACAAATTCAGCAAAGTGGCAGGATATAAAAATTAATGTGCAAAAATCAGTAACATTTCTATACACAGTAATGACCTAACTGAGGAATCAGTTAAGGAAAAAATTCCATTCAAAATAGCAACTAAAAGAATCAAGTACCTAGGAATGAACTTAACTAGTGATGTAAAGGACTTCTGCACAGAAAACTACATAATATTGCTAAAAGAAATAAAAAAAAGATCTAAATACGTGGAAAGATATTCCCTGCTCACGGACTGGAAGGTTAAATGTAGTTAAGATGCAATTCTACCCAAAATGATCTACAGATTCAACACATTACCAATCAAAATTCCAACAAACTACTTTGAAGACTTGGAAAAACTAGTAAGCAAATTCATCTGGATGGGAAACAGACTGCAAATAGCTAAAAACACACTTTAAAAAAAGAATGAAGGGCGGGCCATGGTGGCTCAACAGTCAGAGTTCTTGCCTGCCATGCCAGAGACCTGAGTTCAATTCCCAGTGCCTGCCCATGCCAAAAAAAGAAGAACAAAGGAGAGGATTAACATTTCCTGATTTTAAAACTTATCATAAAGCTACAGTGGTCAAAACAACATGGTACTGGCACAAAGACTGAAGCATCAACCAGTGGAATTGAATCAAGATCACAGAAATAGACCACCAAATCTATGGTCAACTGATTTTTGACAAGGCCCCCAAATCCACTGAACTGGGACAAAATATTCTTTTCAATAAATGGGCATGGGAGAACTGGATATCAATAGCCAAAACAATGGAAGAAAACCCTTACCTTAGACCCTGTACAAAAATTAACTCAAAGTGGATCACACATAAATAATATGAATTAATACCATAAAGCTTCTAGAAGAAAATGTAGGGAAACAGCTTCAAGACCTAGTAATAGGCGGTAGTTTCCTAAACTTTACACCCAAAGCACAAGCAACAAAAGAAAAAACAGATAAATGGAACTCCTCAAAATCAAATGCTTCTGCACCTCAGAAGACTTTGCCAAAAAGGTGAAGAGGCAGCCAACCCAATGGGAGAAAATATTTGGAATTCTCATATCTGACAAAGGTTTGATATCTGGTATACATAAAGAAATCACACACCTCAACAATAAAATAACAAAAAATCCAATTTTAAAATAGGCTGAAGATATGAATAGGCATTTTTCTGAAGAGCAAATACAGATGGCTCAAAAGCACATGAAGAGATGCTCATCGTCATTAGTTATAAGGGAAAAGCAAATCAAGACTACAATGAGATACCACCTCCCATCTAAAAGAATGGTTACTATTAAACAAACAGGAAACTACAAATGCTGGAGAGGATGTGGAGAAATTGGGACACTTATGCACTGCTGGTGAGAAGGTATAATGGTACAGTCCTTATGGAAGACAGTTTGGCAGTTCCTTAGAAGACTAAATATTGAGTTGCCTTATAACATGGCAATAGCACTACTTGGTATGTACCATAAAAGCTGAAAGCAGTGACACAAACAGACATTTGCACACTGATAGTCATAGCAGCATTATTCACAATTTCCAAAAAATGGAAACAATCCAAATGCCCATCAACGTGGATTAACAAAATGTGGTATATACATACAATGGAATATTATGCAGCATTAAGATGAAATAACATTCTGAAGCATATGACAAGATGGATGAGCCTCGAGGACATAATGCTGAATGAAATAAGCCAGACACAAAAGAACAGATACTGTATGACTCCACTTTTATAACCATGGTAAAGGTAAAATTTGAGGTTTATAGTATAGAATACAGGGGACCTAGAGATACATGGAAGCTAGAGATGGGTGAATGGTTAGCTTACAAGGTTGAACTCAAATGTAAGGGAATAGATAGAAGTGAAAGTGGTTCACTAGTGGGTCTATAAGTAATATTACCATATTGAAAATGAACATGATTAAAAGGGGTTTTATAGTCCCATGTGTCATACTGATTAACACTAAAATTATAAATAAATGCTTGCATGAAGAAATACAAACGTATGATTCTTGTACAAAGAGTATTTAAGTTTGGGGTATGGGTGGAAGCTACTATTGCACACTATGGGCTATGTTTAACAGGAAAACATCAACAGTGTCACAGCAACAGCAGGGGTAAATAATGGGGGGAGGGACAAGAATTAAGGGGAGGTTTAGATTTTCTGTTTGATAAGAGTGTGTTTATTGGTTAACTTTCTCTTGGGAACAATGACACTATCTAAAATTGAGAGTGCTGATGGATTGTTCACTTTGGACATATACATGATGCGTAATGAATGGAAGTGAAGGATGCACTGACTGAGAAGTAGATTGGCAAACGATGGTATATACATATGATCAAATATTGTGCTGCTACAAAAGGAACAAAGTTGTGAGGTATGTAACATTGTGAATGAATCTGTGGGACATTTGTTCAGGCAAAATAAGTCAGAAACAAAAGAGCAATTATTGAATGGTCTCTTTCAGAAAATGCCTATAAGAAAACAGGGGCCTAGATTGTAAGCTCCTTTGGCAGTCACATTTAGTTCCAAGAGGAAATTGTTATTTCTGGATTTAGAGTGGCTGTCTCATATATATATACATGGCATTTAGAGATAACAACAAAGCTGGTCAGGTCGGGATTAAAGTCATTCAAAACACAGGGGTAAGGAATACATTGTCTATATTTTAGAACCTCACCTATACTTTGAGACCAAAGGAAGAAAGGTTTATTTTGTTGAGAACTTAAATTTTCTATAGCACATAGTCTAACTCAACCTGTCTGGATAGCTTATTTAAACAATCAAAACACAAGGATCCTGGAATAAGAATGAGGGCTTTTAATCCTGTATAGCTTAATGTAATACCTAGATACATCCCAGAATATACTAAGCGGATAATCAAAGAGTATTTGCAAAGTCCCTTGAGGGATGGGAGAAAAAATATGGAACCCTTAAAATTTACCACCCTGAAACTGTGTCAAACATTAGGCACACTCAAATCAATAGGCCAAGTCCTTGATCTTGAGGCTTGCTCTTGTGAAGCTTATGTAATAGCAGAAAAGCTTAGCCGAGGTATAGGTATGCCTAAGAGTTACTTATGGAGAACCTCTCCTGCTGCTCAGATGTGGCCTCCTCTTTCTAAGCCCAATTCCGCAAGTCAAATCACTGCCCTCCTTTCTACGTGGAACATGACAGCAAGGGTGAAAGTCTCCCTGGTGGCATGGGAAATGAGTCCCAGGTTGAGTCTGGCCCTGGTACCATGGGATCAACAATGCCGTCCTGACCAAAAGGGGTAAAAGAAGTGTAACAAATAAGGTATCAGTGGCTGAGACTTCAAAAAGAGTCAAGAGGCTACTTGGGAGATCACTCTTACGCAAGCTTCAATTAGACACTGCTATCTATCATAACTTGCCAAATCCCAACAAAAACCATTCCAGCCAATCTTAAAGAAAATCTAGGGCAATATATAAGATTTTACAAACTTTCCACGGACTAGGATAACTTTCCAGAAACCTACAACCTCCAGGTGGGTCCCTGGACCAGATAAGTGCTAAAACCTAAAAAAGTCTGCCTCTCCAGAACATCAGCTAGTTCCATCTCCGTACCCCGTATTACTGACAGCCACTTTCAACGTGATAAAGTTAGAATGGACATAGCCCAAATACCCAGTATTAGTTAGGGTTCTCTAGAGTAACAGCATCAACAGGAAATGTAAAATTTATAAAAATGTCCCACTTAACCATGGGAATGTAGAGTCTAAAATCTGTAGGGCAGGCTATGAAGCTGACGACTTTGATGAAGGGTCTGGACAAACTCCACAGAAGAGGCTCACTGGCCAAGCAGGAAGAAAGATGGTCTCTTCTGTATCCTCCTTACGTGACTTCCATTGAATAGATTAAATGTCACTCATTGCAGAAGACACTCCTCTTGGCTGATTACAAATGGAATCAGCTGTGGATCCAGCCAACGTGATTATGATTTAATTCTATGAAATGTCCTCACAGCAAAAGACAGGCAGCACTTGCCAAATCAGACAAATGGGTACCACCACCTGTCCAAGTTGACACATGAACCTGACCCTGACAGCCCATCCTCTGTCAGCTTGGCATCTATATACATCACCTTAAACCATACTTAATTTTAAATAGAAAACCATAAAAGACACATTTTTTCCTCGCCTAACAATACCTAACTGTCCAGCATACAACTGGGAACACATTAAATCTCTCCAGAATAGGGTGTAAGTCCTTGGAAAATATTCATTTTTAGACTTAATATCTTACAACTTAAATACTATAACATGAACAAAACAGCATTACAGTCCTCATTTCTGTAACTGATCACATGGTTGTAGTTCATATTTATCACTATATGAACTTCTTCTACTACACATTACAAGTTCCTTTTAACCTCAGCGAGCACTTCAGTTGGCCATGGTACTTTGCCTGGTGGAGTGACCCAAACCTTCATTCCTGAAGTTGGAGAGCCATTGGTAGTCCTTCCTGGATTGGGTTGTCGCAGTTTTCCATTGATTTTAATCACAGGGCATGGTAGTACTAAAAGACACCCTAGGGGATCTCCTATACTCCAGGAAAACTCTTCTTTACCTCCATTGTGTACTGCAGTCCTATTTCCCCGATAGTCAGGGTCAATCACCTCAGCCAGTAACATAATCCCCATCTTGGATTGTCGACTAGCCCAAAGTGACCAGGTGGCAGTCTAAGATTCCAGTTCAATGGAATCATTGTTGTTTCTCCTGATGGGAGCACTCCCCCTTTTGGAACTAAACCTGTAGACCAGTAGAGTTCAAGGTTGCAGTGACAGGAAACAAAAATTTTCCTAGTGGATCACTAGGGGTAATAGTGAGTGGTACCACTCCCATTTGCACCCCTTGGTTCCCAAACCCATGGATCCTGGCTATGGGAGAAAAAGCACCATACAGTGGATGCTGATTCAGAGCACATACAGCTTACTGGAGAACATTACCCCAGCCTTTCAAGGTAATGCCACCTAGTTAGCACCATAATTGAGTTTTCAAAAGGCCATTCCACCGTTCTATCAATCCAGCTGTTTCTGGATGATGGGCAACATGGTAAGACCAGAGAATTCAATGAGCCTGTGCCCATTCCCAAACTTCATTTGCCATGAAGTATGTTCCTTGATCAGAAGCAATGCTGTATGGAATACCATGACAATGGATAAGGCATTCTGTAAGTCCACGGATGGTAGTTTTGGCAGAAGCATTGTGTGCAGGAAAAGCAAACCCGTATCCAGAGTATGTGTCTATTCCAGTTAGAACAAATCACTGTCCCTTCCATGAAGCAAGTGGTCCAATGTAATCAACCTGCCACCATGTAGCTGGGTGGTCACCTCAGGGAATGGTGCCATATCGGGGGCTGAGTGTGGGTCTCTGATGCTGGCAGATTGGGCACTCAACAGTGGCTGTAGCCAGGCCAGCCTTGGTGAGTGGAAGTACATGTTGCTGAGTCCATGCATAACCTCCATCCTTACCACCATGACCACTTTGTTCATGAGCTCATTGGGCAATGACTGGAGTTGCTGGGGAAAGAAGTTGACTGGTATCCATAGAGCAGGTCATCTTATCCACTTGATTATTAAAAGCTTCCTCTGCTGAAGTTACCCTCTGGTGTGCATTCACATGGGACACAAATATCTTAGTGTTTTTAACCATTCAGAAAGGTCTATCCACATACCTCTTCCCCAGACCTCTTTGTCACCAACTTTCCAATTATGGTCTTTCCAAGTTCCTGACCATCCAGCCAAACCATTAGCAACAGCCCATGAGTCAGTATACAAACGCACCTCCAGCCAGTTCTCCTTCCAATCAAACTGAACAACCAGGGACACTGCTCAAAGTTCTGCCCACTGGGAAGATTTCTCCTCACCAATGTCCTTCAAGGACACCCCAAAAAGGGCTGGAGGGCTGCAGATGTCCACTTTTGGGTGGTACTTTGCACCTCACTTTTTGGGGCCTGTTGGGACTTCAGTCTAACTATAGGTCTGGAAGAAATGAGGGGTGGTGGGGATGGGTCATGAAAGGAACTAGAAGTATCTTCCAAGCCATTTGCTTCAGGGAATTCATTTGCAGTTTCATTTGGTAAAACAAGATTAATCATTCTAGGGCTAATCCCTTCAGGTGGAGGTGGGGTGGCCAACTCCTCAGGGCAGCCTGGAGGTGGGGCAGCTATATTCTCAGAGCAGACTATTACAGGGTTATCTAGAGAAGACTCAGCATGACCTAGGGTTTCAACCTCACCACTGACATCATTATCAATCCATATGTCACCATATGGATTTTTCATGGTCCCATTCCTTTCCAATCAATGCCCTCACCTTAATGGCAGACACCATGCAAGATTGAGATTTCAGTTTACATTGTAAAGTTGCTACTCTAACAAAATTCTGATTCTGATTTTTGGAGATCTCAAGTCTATGTCTACAGGAAATAGGATTTTCCTTCAGGACACTCATAGAAACATTTACATTTGTCAAACAGTGTGCACACATACACAGCACATGAGCTTCTCATTTGAAGCCTTAAGCCCATCCCTTTCACTCATCAATGTATACAACGTATCTAACAACAACCAGCCAACATCTCTATACCTCCTATTTTGATAAAATTCCATAAAGGTATCGAAAACATTATCCCTCAGAGCCTGGCTTCGTAAAAGCAAAGCATTAGAAGAATCAAATGGTGATATTTTGACTATCTCTTTTGCCAACTCATCCCATGGATTAGCAGTATTATTCTGATTACGGGAATCAGAGTCCTTAGCGCCTTTGAGTCTAGTCAGAGTAGAAAACTAATTGTAAAAACCCATTTTTAAGATTCTTTTTCTTAAGAACCACTCCTGGTACCAAGCCATATTAAATAGGGTTCTCTAGAGAAACAGAATCAACAGGAAATAACTATAAATATAAAATTTATAAAAGTGTCTCACATAACCATGGGAACATAGAATCCAAAATCCATAGGGCAGGCTGTGAAGCTGACAACTCGAATGGAGGGTCTGGACAAACTCCACAGGAAAGGCTTGCTGGCCAAAGCAGGAAGAGAGACTATCTCTTCTAAATCCTCCTTAAAAGCTTCCCATTGATTAGATTAAGCATCACTCATTGCAGAAGACACTCCCCTTGGCTGATCACAAATGGAATCAGCTGCGGATGCAGCCAACATGATCATGATTTAATTCTATGAAATGTCCTCATACCAACAGATAGGCCAGCACTTGCCCAACCAGACAAATGGGTACTACCACCTGTCCAACTTGAATCTGGCCATGACATATCCCTAAAGAGTGGGAGAACGATCAAAGGTAATGATGTGGTTATACAGATAACTTCCCATGGTTAAGAGACACTTTATATAAATTTTATATTTTATAATTATTTCCTGTTGATTCTGTTTCTCTAGAGAACCCTATCTAATACAGCTTGGTACCAGGAGTGGTTCTTAAGAAACAGAATCTTAAAAATGGGTTTTTACAATTAGTTTTCTACTCTGACTAGTCTCAAAGGTGCTAAGGACTCTGATTCCCGTAATCAGAATGATACTCATTTAACAAACGAGTATGACTGCAGAATCATTATATTGATATTTCTTTTAGTCTCCAGAATCTTAGAGAAGCTAGAAATAAAAACCTGGAATTGTGGAATTGTAACCCATTCCAAACTCTGAAATTAGTTCTTTTACCACGAATTGTTGTGCGGTGCTTTGAAATTTATTGCTTTTTTGTAAGTATTTTATTTTTCACAAAAAAGAAAAAAAAAAGGCCAATTGTGATGTGTTCTAGTTTGCTAGCTGCCAGAATGCAACACACCAGAGACGGATTGGCTTTTAATAAAAGGGGATTTTTTATTAGTTTCTCTAATAAAGTTTCTAATGAAACTAACTTTCATTAGTTCCTGAAAGGCAGCTAACTTTCAACTGAGGTTCTTTCTTATGTGGGAAGGCACCGGATGGTCTCTGCTGGCCTTCTCTCCAGGCTTCTGGGTTCCAACAACTTTCCCTGGGGTGATTTCTTTCTGCATCTCCAAAGGCCTGAGCTGAGCTGCGAGTGCTGAGATGAGGTATGCTCAGCTGCTTGGGCTGTGCTATGTTGAGCTCTCTCACTTAAGCACCGGCCAATTAAATCAGACATCATTCATTGCAGCAGGCATGTCTCCTAGCCGACTGCAGAAGTAATCAGCAACAGATGAGGTTCACACATCACTGGCTCACATCCACAGTAACAGAACTAGGTACCTTCACCTGGCCAAGTTGACAACTGAATCTAATTACCACATGATGATTAAAATTTATATATATTCACTCTAGCCTCCAACGTTCTGCTGTAGCTAGAAGGAAAAATCTGAGATGATGGTATGGTAGCCCATGACAAACTGGGAATTCTCCTGTAACTACTTGTGGAAGAGTCCTTCAAAAAATATTGCTTTTTTCTTTCTTTGCTTCGTGTGTGTTATATTATGCAATTTAAAAAGTTAAAAAAAGAAGGTGAAGGAGCCAACTCAATGGGAGAAAAATATTTGAAAACCATAAATTGGATAAGGGTTTGATATTCAGTATATATACAGAAATCATGCAACTCAGCAACAAAACAACAAACAACCCAATTATAAAATGGGCTAAAGATATGAAGATATTTTAACAAAGAGCAAATACAAATGCTAAAAAACACATCTTTATTAGCTATAAGGGAAATGCAAACCAAAGCTACAATAAGATATCGTCTCAGAGCTATAAGAATGGCTGCTATTAAACAAACAGGAAACTACAAATGTTGGAGAGGATGTGGGGAAACTGGGACACTTATGCACTGCTAGTGGGAATGTATAATGGTACAGCCACTGTGGAAGACAGTTTGGCAGTTGCTCAGAAAACTACCTATCGAGTTACCCTACAACCCAGCAATAACACTACTTGATATATACTCAGAAGAGTTTAAAGCACTAACATGGACTGACATTTGCATACCAATGTTCATAGTGGCATTATTAACAATTGTGAAAAGATGGAAACAGTCAAACACCCATCAACAGATGAGTGGATAAACAAAACGTGGTATATACATATGATGGAATACTATGCAGCAGTACGACTAAATGAGGTCCTGAAGCCTATGACAACATGGATAAACCTTGCAAACCTAATGCTGAGTGAAATAAGCCAGGCACAAAAGCTAACAAAAGGTTAGCTACTATATGATTTCACTAGTATGACCCTGGTAAAGATAAACTCAGAGTCTTGTAATATAGAATATAAAGGACACAGAGATACAAAGAAGTTGGAGATAGATGAACAGTTACCTAATGAGGTTGAACTTAAAATGTATGGGGATGGCTAGAACTGATGGCAGTTAGTGAGTTTATGAGTAATATTGTTATATTGAAGGTGAATATGATTGAAAGGGGTCGTATTGAGCCATGTATCTCACCAATAAACACTACAAATATAAGTTTTTACATAAACCACTTCAAAGGTATGAATCTGTACAGAGCCAGTAATAGAGGGATATAGGGGAAAAACTATTATTGCATGCTATAGTCTATATTTAACAGGAAAACATCATCAGTACCATAGCAATACTAGAGATAAATAACTGGGGGGGGGGGGGGGAGGGACAAGAGTTAAGGGGAGTTTGGGATTTTCTCTTTAGTGAGGATGTGTTTATCTGTTATTTTTCTCTTTAAAGCAATGAAAAGTGTCTAAAATTGAGAGTGATGATGATTGTACAACTGAGGATACCATGAGGCATGGATTGTTTATTTCAGACATTATCCATGATGTTCAATGAATGGAGTTCGCCAAAGGGTACAGTGGCAGAGAAGAAAAAGATGAACTATGGTGTATATATATGATGGAACATTGCACGGCTACAGAAAGGAAAGAAATCATGAGGCAGGCAACAAGGTGAATGAAAACTTGAAGACATTATGTTGTGTAAAATAAACTAGAAACAAAAGAACAGATATCGTATGTTTTTTAGACAACAGCTATAAGAAAATTGGGGCCTAGATTGTAAGTTCTTATAGCAGTCACAATTATTCCTGAGCTTAAGTGTTATATCTAGAGTCTGAGATGCTGTGCTAAATGTATATAACCTGTTATTTCCCTGGAACTTTGGTAACCTGTGCAACACCTAGGACTCAGAGTTGGAGTTCTACACTTCTGAAAGTCAACAGTGTTATATGTAACAACTATTAAACAAAACAAAAAGAGATCAGGCTTCAATTAGAGATAAGAATGAAGCCGATGTGGTTGGGACTAAGGGAAATCAGAATACACAGTAAAGGATAACAGTGTCTGTACTTTAGAACATCACCTACTGTATGAGACCAAAGGATGAGAGCTTTATTTTGAATAAAACCTAAATTCTCTGTAGCATACAATCTAACTCGACCTGTCTGGATAGTTCATTTAAACAACCCAAACACACGGAGCCCAGAATGGGAATGAGAGCTGGTAATTCTACATACCTTGATCTAATACCTGGCTACATCCTAGAATATATTGGGCAGATCATTAAAAAGTATAGCCAAAGTCCCTTGAGGGATTGGAGAAAAAATATGGAACTATTAAACTTTCCCACCTGGGAAACCCCTGATACCCTCTCAAACACTAGGGACTCCCAATTAATAGGCCAAGCCTCTGATCTTGAGGTTGGCTCTTATGAAACTTATTTCTGTAACAAAGAAGCTAAGCCTACCTATAATTATGCCTAAGAGTTACTTCCAGAGAACCTATTTTGTTGCTCAGATGTGGCCTCTCTCTCTCTCACTAAGACCAATTCTGCAAGTAAAATCATTACCTTTCCCCCTACATGGGGCATGACATTCAGGGGTGTGATCTCCCTGACCACATGGGACATAACTCTCAGAGACCACCTTGGCCCTGGCACCATAGGATCATCAGTGCCTTCCTGACCAAAAGGGGAAATAGAAATGTAACAAAATAAGGTGTCAAGGGTACAAGGGTAATTCAGAGGTAGAATTATCATCTACCATGTGAGAGTCCCCGGTTCGATTCTCAGCCCAGGTACTTTCCAAAAACAAACAAAAAAAAACAAAAAGAAAAAGAAACAAAAATTCAACAAATGGTGCTGTAGTAACAGGATACTCACATGGAAAAAGAATGAAATGTGACCCCTACCATACAGCATACCAAAAAAAAAAAAAAAAACCAAAGAAAAGAAAAGGTACCAGTGGCTAAGAGAGTTCAAACAGAGTCAAGGCTACTCTTATGCAAGCTTCAGCTAGATATTACTAAAATAGCTATGGTTTGCCAAATCCCAACCAACATCATTTCTCTTAACCCAAAAGAATGCCCAGGGCTCTATCTGAGATCCTAAAAAAACTTCACACACTAAGTTCACTTTTCAGAAACCTAAAACCTTTCAATGATTCCTAGGCTAGATTAGTCCTGAAAAATAGAGGTGCCAGTCTCTCAAGAACAACAACCATTTCCATCCCCCTATTCCATATTGTCAACACCCCTTCTCAACATGAAAAAAGTTAGAGTGGGTATAACCCAAATATTCCTAAAGACTGGGAGAAGGATCATAGGAGAAGGAGAAGTTATAACAGAGAGAACTTAGGCTGTAACAATTGAGTATGACTACTGAATCATTATATTGATATTTCTCTTAGTCTCCAATGTCTTAAAGTAGCTAGAAGGAAAAACCTGAAATTGTGGAACTGTAACCTATACCAAACTTTGAAATCTGTTCTATAATTGTTAAAATGTACTTTGAAATTTATTCCTTTTTGTATATATATTTCACAGTAAGAAGAAAAAGAAGAAATGTATCCATGGAACTGTAAAACACAAACAATAAACCCTAATTTAAACCATGGCCTATATTTAATAGAAGAGTTATAAAAACATGCTTTCATCAATTATAACAAAGATATACCATTACAAGGTGTTGGGATGTATATGGAACACCTGTATTTTATACATAATTTTTCTGTATTTTTCACAACTTCCCTAATAAAAAAATTAGCAAAAGATCTAAACAGATACCTCATCTATGAAAAGATGCTCAATATCATCTATCACTAGAGTACTGCATATTAAAATGAGATACCACAAGCCGACTATCAGAATACTAACAACCAAAACACTGACAACACCAAATGCTGCTAAGTAAGGATATGGAGCATGGGAACTCACAATCATTGCTGTCATATAGCTGCTTTGACACAGTTTAGCATTTTCTTATGAAGCTAAAAAAAGGCTTACCATCGCTTAGGAGCGATCATGCTTCTAAGATATTTACCAAATGAGCTCAAAATTTATGTTGGCAAAAAATCAGCACAAATGCTTACAGCAACTTTATTTATAATTGCTAAAACCTGGAAACAACCAATAAACCTCTCAATAGGTGAGTGAATAAACAAACTGTGATACATCCATTCAATGGAATGCTGTTCTGCAATAAAAAAAAATAAGCTATAAAAGTATGAAAACACATGGAAAGAACCTGAAATGCATATTCATAAGTGCAAGAAGCCAGTCTGATTAGTTGTATGATTTGTATGATTCCAAATATTTGTCATTCTGGAAAAGGCAAAACTATACAGGCAGTAAAAGATCATTGGCTGTTAGGGATTTATGGGGAGGGAGAAAAGGATGAATAGGTGGAACACAAGGGAATTTGAGGACAGTGAAATTATTCCGTATGCTACTGTAACAGTTGATGTATGATGTTTATTAAAATTCATAGACTCATACAGCACAAAGATGAGTCTAATGTAACTATCAACTTAAGTTAATAATACTATATCACAATTGGCTCATCAACTGTAACAAAAGTACTATAAGAATGCAAGATATTAATAATAAGAGAAAGTGGGGAGGGGATGTAATATGTGAATGATCTCTGTACTTTCTGCTCAATTTTTCCACTCTAAAAAATAAAGTCTTAATTTTTTAATAAAAATCTATGGAGTTGGACTGGGGATATATAAAGATGGGCTGGATGAGGCCATTTCTAATTTTAGCCTGCTAATATAATTTGATTTTTAACTGGGATATATGTTCTTTATTTAAATGAAAAGTAATGGGCTTCTTTGTTCAATATCAAAATATGTATTTTATTATCAATTGTTAATCTGAACATTTATTTTCAATGTGATTTTAATTCTTTAATTTTTTTCGCTTAAACTAAAAACATGATAGGACTCAAATATAAAAGTATTATTATATAGTCATTATAAATAACTTCTGACTTTACTGTGGAACACTAATTCAAGTTAAATGCAAAGAGAGTTAGAAACTAAATGGAGTTTACCATTTTATACCAACATAAACTTAACATTTTAAAATTGTATTTTTAAATGCTCATTATCTGACAAATCTCTTTATTCTCAAGTATCTGAAAGAGGATAAAAACATTCTACAACTATGTTAAAAAGTAATCTAGATCATTTTTCAATATGCCACTTGATGTTATGCATGTCATCAAACTATTACTTTTTTTTATTAATTAAAAAAATAACACAACATTTAGAAATCATTCCATTCTACATATGCAATCAGTAATTCTTAATATCATCACATAGATGTATGATCATCATTTCTTAGTACATTTGCATCGATTTAGAAAAAGAAATAACAAGACAACAGCAAAAGACATAAAATGATAATATACAGAAAAAAATAAAAATACAAAAAATACATAAAAAAACAAAAAAACAAGGAAAAACTATAGCTCAAATGCAGCTTCATTCAATGTTTTAACATAATTACATTACAATTAGGTAGTATTGTGCTGTCCATTTTTGAGTTTTTGTATCCAGTCCGGTTGCACAGTCTGTATCCCTTCAGCTCCAATTACCCATTATCTTACCCTGTTTCTAACTCCTGATGGTCTCTGTTACCAATGACATATTCCAAGTTTATTCTCTAATGTCGGTTCACATCAGTGGGACCATACAATATTTGTCCTTTAGTTTTTGGCTGGACTCACTCAGCATAATGTTCTCTACGTCCATCCATGTTATTACATGCTTCATAAGTTTATTCTGTCTTAAAGCTGCATAATATTCCATCGTATGTATATACCACAGTTTGTTTAGCCACTTGTCTGTTGATGGACATTTTGGTTGCTTCCATCTCTTTGCAATTGTAAATAATGCTGTCATAAACATTGGTGTGCAAATGTCCGTTTGTGTCTTTGCCCTTAAGTCCTTTGAGTAGATACCTAGCAATGGTATTGCTGGGTCATATGGCAATTCTATATTCAGCTTTTTGAGGAACCACCAAACTGCCTTCCACAGTGGTTGCAACATTTGACATTCTCACCAACAGTGGATAAGTGTGCCCCCTTCTCCACATCCTCTCCAGCACTTGTCATTTTCTGTTTTGTTGATAATGGCCATTCTGGTGTGTGTGAGATGATATCTCATTGTGGTTTTGATTTGCATTTCTCTAATGGCCAGGGACATTGAGCATCTCTTCATGTGCCTTTTGGCCATTTGTAATTCCTCCTATGAGAGGTGTCTGTTCAAGTCTTTTTCCCATTTTGTAATTGGGTTGGCTGTCTTTTTGTTGTTGAGTTGAACAATCTCTTTATAAATTCTGGATACTAGACCTTTATCTGATATGTCATTTCCAAATATTGTCTCCCATTGTGTAGGCTGTCTTTCTACTTTCTTGATGAAGTTCTTTGATGCACAAAAGTGTTTAATTTTGAGGAGCTCCCATTTATTTATTTCTTTCTTCAGTGCTCTTGCTTTAGGTTTAAGGTCCATAAAACCACCTCCAATTGTAAGATTCATAAGATATCTCTCTACATTTTCCTCTAACTGTTTTATGGTCTTAGACCTAATGTTTAGATCTTTGATCCATTTTGAGTTAACTTTTGTATAGGGTGTAAGATACGGGTCCTCTTTCATTCTTTTGCATATGGATATCCAGTTCTCTAGGCACCATTTATTGAAGAGACTGTTCTGTCCCAGGTGAGTTGGCTTGACTGCCTTATCAAAGATCAAATGTCCATAGATGAGAGGGTCTATATCTGAGCACTCTATTCGATTCCATTGGTCGACATACCTATCTTTATGCCAACACCATGCTGTTTTGACCACTGTGGCTTCATAATATGCCTTAAAGTCCAGCAGCGCGAGACCTCCAGCTTCATTTTTTTTCCTCAAGATACTTTTAGCAATTCGGGGCACACTGCCCTTCCAGATAAATTTGCTTACTGGTTTTTCTATTTCTGAAAAATAAGTTGTTGGGATTTTGATTGGTATTGTATTGAATCTGTAAATCAATTTAGGTAGAATTGACATCTTAACTATATTTAGTCTTCCAATCCATGAACACGGTATGCTCTTCCATCTATTTAGGTCTTCTGTGATTTCTTTTAACAGTTTTTTGCAGTTTTCTTTGAATAGGTCTTTTGTCTCTTTAGTTAAATTTATCGTAAGTATTTTATTCTTTTAGTTGCAATTGTAAATGGAATTCGTTTCTTGATTTCCTCCTCAGCTTGTTCATTGCTAGTGTATAGAAACACTATAGATTTTTGAATGTTGATCTTGTAACCTGCTACTCTGCTGTACTCATTTATTAGCTCTAGTAGTTTTGTTGTGGATTGTTCCGGGTTTTCGACATATAGTATCATATTATCTGCAAACAGTGATAGTTTTACTTCTTCCTTTCCAATTTTGATGCCTTGTGTTTCTTTTTCTTGTCTAATTGCTCTGGCTAGAACCTCCAACACAATGTTGAATAATAGTGGTGATAGTGGACATCCTTGTCTTGTTCCTGATCTTAGGGGGAAATTTTTCAATTTTTCCCCATTGAGGATGACATTAGCTGTGGGTTTTTCATATATTCCCTCTATCATTTTAAGGAAGTTCCCTTGTATTCCTATCCTTTGAAGTGTTTTCAACAGGAAAGGATGTTGAATCTTGTCAAATGCCTTCTCTGCATCAAGTGAGATGATCATGTGATTTTTCTGCTTTGATTTGCTGATATGGTGTATTACATTGATTGATTTTCTTATGTTGAACCATCCTTGCATACCTGGGATGAATCCTACTTGGTCATGACGTATAATTCTTTTAATGTGTTGCTGGATTCGATTTGCTAGAATTTTGTTGAGGATTTTTGCATCTATATTCATTAGAGAGATTGGTCTGTAGTTTTCTTTTTTGTAATATCTTTGTCTGGTTTTGGTATGAGGGTGATGTTGGCTTCATAGAATGAATTAGGTAGCTTTTCCTCCACTTCAATTTTTTTGAACAGTTTGAGGAGAGTTGGTACTAATTCTTTCTGGAATGTTTGGTAGAATTCACATGTGAAGCCGTCTGGTCCTGGACTTTTCTTTTTGGGAAGCTTTTGAATGACTGATTCAATTTCTTTACTTATGATTGGTTTGTTGAGGTCATCTATTTCTTCTTGAGTCAAAGTTGGTTGTTCATGCCTTTCAAGGAATTTGTCCATCTCATCTACATTGTTGTATTTATTAGCGTAAAGTTGTTCATAGTATCCTGTTATTACGTCCTTTATTTCTGTGAGGTCAGTGGTTATGTCTCCTCTTCCATTTCTGATCTTATTTATTTGCATCCTCTCTCTTCTTCTTTTTGTCAATCTTGCTAAGGGTCCATCAATCTTGTTGATTTTCTCATAGAACCAACTTCTGGTCTTATTGATTTTCTCTATTGTTTTCATGTTTTCAATTTCATTTATTTCTGCTCTGATCTTTGTTATTTCTTTCCTTTTGCTTGCTTTGGGGTTAGTTTGCTGTTCTTTCTCCAGTTCTTCCAAGTGGACAGTTAATTCCTGAACTTTTGCCTTTTCTTCTTTTCTGATATAGGCATTTAGGGCAATAAATTTCCCTCTTAGCACTGCCTTTGCTGCGTCCCATAGGTTTTGATATGTTGTGTTTTCATTTTCATTCGCCTCAAGGTATTTACTAATTTCTCTTGCAATTTCTTCTTTGACCCACTCGTTGTTTAAGAGTGTGTTGTTGAGCCTCTACGTATTTGTGAATTTTCTGGCACTCTGCCTATTATTGATTTCCAACTTCATGCCTTTATGATCTGAGAAAGTGTTGTGTATGATTTCAACCTTTTTAAATTTGTTGAGACTTGCTTTGTGACCCAGCATATGGTCTCTCTTTGAGAATGATCCATGAGCACTTGAGAAAAAGGTGTATCCTGCTGTTGTGGGGTGTAATATCCTATAAATGTCTGTTAAGTCTAGCTCATTTATTGTAATATTCAAATTCTCAGTTTCTTTATTGATCCTCTGTCTAGATGTTCTGTCCATTGATGAGAGTGGTGAATTAAGTCTCCAACTATTATGGTAGATGTGTCTATTTCCCTTTTCAGTGATTGCAGTGTATTCCTCACCTATTTTGGGGCATTCTGATTCGGTGCATAAATATTTATGATTGTTATGTCTTCTTGTTGAATTGTTCCTTTTATTAGTAGATAGTATCCTTCTTTGTCTCTTTTAACTGTTTTACATTTGAAGTCTAATTTGTTGGATATTAGTATAGCTACTCCTGCTCTTTTCTGGTTGTTATTTGCATGAAATATCTTTTCCCAACCTTCCACTTTCAACCTATGTTTATCTTTGGGTCTAAGATGTGTTTCCTGTAGACAGCATATAGAAGGATCCTGTTTTTTAATCCATTCTGCCAGTCTATGTCTTTTGATTGGGGAATTCAGTCCATTGACATTTAGTGTTATTACTGTTTGGGTAATACTTTCCTCTACCATTTTGCCTTTTGTATTATATATATCATATCTGATTTTCCTTCTTTCTACACTCTTCTCCATACCTCTCTCTTCTGTCTTTTCGTATCTGACTCTAGTGCTCCCTTTAGTATTTCTTGCAGAGCTGGTCTCTTGGTCACAAATTCTCTCAGTGACTTTTTGTCTGAGAATGTTTTAATTTCTCCCTCATTTTTGAAGGACAATTTTGCTGGATATAGAAGTCTTGGTTGGCAGTTTTTCTCTTTTAGTAATTTAAATATATCATCCCACTCTCTTCTTGCTTCCATGGTTTCTGCTGAGAGATCAACACATAGTCTTATTGGGTTTCCCTTGTATGTGATGGGTTGTTTTCCTCTTGCTGCTTTCAAGATCCTCTCTTTCTCTTTGACCTCTGACATTCTAACTAGTAAGTGTCTTGGAGAACGCCTATTTGGATCTATTCTCTTAGGGGTGCACTGCACTTCTTGGATCTTTAATTTTAGGTCTTTCATAAGAGTTGGGAAATTTCCAGTGATAATTTCTTCCATTAGTTTTTCTCCTCCTTTTCCCTCCTCTTCTCCTTCTGGGACACCCACAACAAGTATATTTGTGCGCTTCATATTATCATTCAATTCCTTGAGCCCCTGCTCAAATTTTTCCATTCTTTTCCCTATAGTTTCTCTTCCTTTTTGGATTTCAGATGTTCCATCCTCCAGTTCACTAATTCTAACCTCTGTCTCTTGAAATCTACCATTGTAAGTTTCCATTGTTTTTTTCATCTCTTCTACTGTATCTTTCATTCCCATAAGTTCTGTGATTTGTTTTTTCAGACTTTCCATTTCTTCTTTTTGTTCATCCCATGCCTTCTTCATGTCCTCCCTCAATTTACTGATTTGGTTTTTGAAGAGGTTTTCCATTTCTGTTTGTATATTCAGAATTAGTTGTCTCAGCTCCTGTATCTCATTTGAGCTATTGGTTTGTTCCTTTGACTGGGCCATATCTTCAATTTTCCTGGTGTGATTTGTTATTTTTTGCTGGCGTCTGGGCATTTAATCAGATTTCCCTGAGTGTGGGACCCAGCAGGTTGAAAGACTTTCCTGTGAAGTCTCTGGGCTCTGTTTTTCTTATCCTGCCCAGTATGTGGTGCTTGTCTGTCCTCGGGTCCCACCAGGAAAAGATGTTGTGGCTCCTATAACTTCGGAAGACTCTCGCTGCTGGGTGTGTGGTGGAGACAGAGGAAAGGTTGTAGGTTGGTTTTAATGGCTTCAAACTGTGAAGTCCTGGGATCTGAATTCCTTGAGAGGGATTCTACCTGAGTTGCATTTCACCCCTCCCGCAGGGAAGGTTCAGGTGGTAGAGAGCCCTGAGAGCAGCCTGTTTCTGCATTCGGGGCAGTTGCAACCTGTGTAATCCCAGTGCTGAGCCCAGAGGAAACCAATCCTCCGTAGAAACAGCCACAGAAGGCTCTGTTTCACCCCCTTTCCTCTTTTTCAGTTAGCCCAATAGGTGACTTCCACCTTGATCAGTTTCGCCTGAGCTGAGGGCCTATTTTTAGTTGCCAGAAGTTGTTCATTAATGCCACTATTGGTGTTAGGTTGGGCTCAGTCTCTACTACTGTTTGAGACTCTTTCCTTTCCCTCCGGGAAGTCGGCTGTGGGGGAGGGGCGCCGGCCGCCACGGCTTGGGGAACTGCTGATCCGAGGCTCCCAGCCAGCCTGGGAAGCCGCATGTGCGAGGGGCGCCAGTCGCCGGCCACCGCAGCTTTTGGAACCGCTGCTCCGAGGCTCCCAGCCAGCCCGGGAAGCCGCATGTGCAAGGGGCGCTGGTCGCCGGCCACCGCGGCTTGGGGAACCGCTGCTCCGAGGCTCCCAACCAGCCCGGGAAGCCGTGTGTGTGTGAGGGGCGCCAGTCGCCGGCCGCCGCGGCTTGGGGAACTGCCGATCCGAGGCTCCTAGCCAGCCCGGGAAGCCGCGTATGTGGGAGAGGCTCTGGTCGCCGGCCACCGCGTCTTGGGGAAACGCTGATCCGAGGCTCCAAGCTGGCCCGGAAGCCACGCGTGGGGGAGGGGAGTCGGTCGCCGTGGCTTGGGTAACCGCTGATTCAAAGCTCCCAGCTGGCCCAGGAAGGAGGGAGGGAGGAGCTCCGGCCGCCAGCCACCGCTGCCCGGGGAAGCACGCGCCACTCGGGGACCTCACCGCAGCGGAGTCTCTTAGCCGGTCCAGCTGTTCCAGACTGGGGTACACTGTGTGTTTGGTCTCTGTCGTGGCTCTGGGAGCTGTTCTGTACTGTTTCTGGTTATTTAGTAGTTGTTCTGGAGGAGGAACTAAGACGCGTGCACCTTACTAAGCCACCATCTTCCTCATCTGCCCCAAACTATTACTTTTAACTACAGATGATAAAGATCATGTGTATTTTAAAGAAATACCTTAAAACAAAAACCTTAAAGAAACTAGTATGACAAACATATCACAAAGGAAGCAGGAATTGCACAATAAAATCCTAAATGTAGTCCACTTAGCTGACACCTTCATAAACAGCATTCCAGATTAACTGGGATGATTTTCAGAAAAAGCACTTTCATTCAGGCATGTTTCAAAATGTTTAATGGCATAGTTTTGCCACACAAGTGACCTCAGCTGATCAGTAAATTTAGTAATAATTTTACAAAGATAAAACCATGTAAGCACACTTTTCTTTCAGCTGTCTTTTCTTTTTTCTTTTAAACACATAGGGCCATAAAATTCTTCTAGAGCTGCAAAGAAACAGAGAAAGCCCAGTCTACTCAATTTCTCCCATTTACATTTAAAGTAACCACTGACATTGCAGGATTTTCTTCTGCCATTTTACTATTTGGTCTTTGTAAGTCTTAAAACCTTTTCTATCCATTTTTCCCTTAATGCCTACTTTCACGTTTATTTGATTTTCTGTACCATATCATTTTTGAGTAACTTTTTATTTCCTTCTGTACATATATTTTCATATATTTTGTTTAGGGTTATCTTGGGGCTTAAATTTAACATTCTAAATCTGTAGAAATCACATCTGATATCATACTAACTTGACTTCAATAGCATACAAATACACTGTACCTATATCCTCCTGTCCCCCAGCTTTTTCTTGTACTTATAACAAATTATATCCTTATACACCAAATATCCAAAACTATAGATGTATCATTGTTTTTTTACAAACTGTAAGATGTAAAAAGTGGAGTTGTATACCAAAAAAAAAAAAATACAATAAAATAGTACTGACATTTTAAAATATCCATGTGTTTACCTTTACCAGAAGTTTTTCTTTTCGGGGGGGGGGGGGGGCGGCGCATGGTCCAGAAATCGAACCCCGGGTCTCCCGCATAGAAGGCAAGCATTCTACCACTGAACTGCCCATGCACCCTATTTCTTTATATCACTTTGAACCACTGTCTAGTGTCCTTTCCTTTCAGTCTGAAGAACTCCCTTTAGCATTGCTCATAGGAAACACCTAGTGGTAAGAAACTTCCTCATCTTTCATTTAACTGGGAATGTCTTAGCTCTTCCTTACTTATAAAAAAATGAGTCTTACCAAATATAAATTTGTGGCAACGTTCTCCTTCATCACTTTAAATATTTCATTCCACTGCCTTCTTTCCTCAATGGTTCTGATGAGAACTCATCACTTAATCTTACTGTGACTCCTTTGTATATAACACATTGCTTTTCTCTTGCAACTATCAAAACTCTCTCCCTGTCCTTGGCATTAGACAATTTAACTACTATATGTGTGGGTATGCTTCGCTTCGAGTTTAACTCATTTACAGTTCATTAAGATTCATAAATGTGCATATTCTTATCTTTCATTAAGTTTGGGAAGTTTTCTACCAGTATTTCTTTGATTACGTCCCTTTTTTTGTGTTTGCTGTTACACTTGATTGTCCCACAGATATCTTAGACTCTGTTCACTTTTTTCATTCATTTTTCTTTCTGCTCCTCAGTCTGAATCATGTCAATTGTCTTGACTTTGAGTTCATTGATTCTTTCTTCTGCCAGCTCCAATCTGCTGTTGAAATTCTCTAGTGAATTTTTCATTTGTTATGCTGTTCTTCAGTAGCTCATCAATCCCCCACCTCCTTTTTTTTTGCTTTTAGTAATGGGAATTTATTAGCAACAAATTTACAGTTCTGAGGCCATTAAACTGTCCAAATCAAGGCAGCATCAGGATGATACCTACTTCCTGAAGACCAGCTGCCTATGATCCTGGACTCCTCTGTCATATGACAAGGCATATGGCAGAGTCTGTTTGTCTCTCTCTTCTCTTCCAAGTTTTGCTGCTTTCAGCTTCTTGCTTCCATGGCGGGTCACATCTTAAGAAACTACTCATTCATGTCTGGTTCCTTTTTAAATTTTCTATCTATTGAGATTCTCATGTTGTTCATTAACTGTTTTCCTCATATTCTTTTAGTTCTTTCTCCATGTTTTCTTTTATCTCTTTGAGCATATTAAGGCCTTTTTAAAAAAGTCTTTGTCCAGTACCTCCAAAGTCTGGTCTTCTTCACTGACAGTTTCTGAATTTTTATCTTGTGCCTTTGGATGGGCTGTTATTTTCTCCTTTTCTTATAATCTTTTGTTCCACACTTCAGACTTTCATATTTTAACATGTTAGCCCTAGGACTTTGTCCTTGAGCTGTCTCTTCCTTAAATCTGATTCCAGCTAGTAATATGGCAGAAATTTCTTGAATACCAGAAGCAAAATAAACCAATGCAAAAAATACCTTTCACTGTCATTGCAAATCACCTCTGCATATGCTGGTATTCTCCTTCAATGTTTAGCCTTCCTATGAAGTAGATCAGTCAGAAAAGAATGTGAAGTGCATAGTTCTCTCAGTCTTTTCTGAGCCTGCTTCTGGTCCTGGGCTTGTATTTGCTCATAGCCTTAGGAGTTTCCCCCAAAACAGGAATATGAATGCCCACTCTACTCACTATGAAACAGACCCCACTCATGGGTGATATATTGTGTGACTTAAAGCAGGTAATCCTTTGCCCCAAGGCACTTTGACTTAATTGTTTCTTATACTGCTTTGGGTGTCTTCAAGCTGCTTCTGATTGCAGAACAAGTTCTGAGAGTGCAAACTACAGAAGAGTTTATGTTAACATACAACAAATATATGTATAAAAGAGCAATAAATTTCAATGTCATAACAAGTAGTTATACAACATATTTCAGAGTTTGGTATGGGTTATTCCACAATTTTAGATTTTTCCTTCTAGCTGCTCCAAGGCACTGGAGACTGAATGAAATATCAATACAATGATTCAGCAGTCATACTCATCCATTAAATCCTATCTTCTCTGTTATAACTCCACCTTCTCCTTTGATCTTTCTCTCAATCTTTAGGGGTACTTGGGCTTTCACATTGGAAAGGGGTGCCGATGATATGGGATAGAGGGATGGAACCAGTTGATGTTCTTGGAGAGGCTGGCCCCTCTGCGTTTCTGGACTTATCTAGTCTGGGAACCTATCTGGAGGTTGTAGGTTTCTGGAAAGTAATCACAGTACATGAAATTTTAGTAGAGTATCAGATAAAGCCCGAGGTGTTCTTTAGGAACAGGAATGGTTTTGGTTGAGGTTCAGCAAACTGTGGTAATTAACGGTATCAACCTAAAGCTTGGATAAGAACAGCCTCCAGAATAGCTTTTCAACTCTATCTGAACACTCTGACCTTATTTTGATACATTTATTTTCCCCCTTTTGGTCAAGAAGGTATTGTTAATCCCATGGTGCCAAGGCCAGGCTTATTCCTGGGAGTCATTTCCATTCATGCCATTTTTCAAAGCTGTGTTTTCTTGATTCAGCACTCACCCAGTTACTGCAACCCTTTAACTCTTCCAGAGTTCTGAGGAAAATGGCTCTGCCATTTTTTGCTAGTGTTCAAAGATTCTGAAGGGGAACAGCACCTGAAGCATCTATGCCACCACCTTGGTTGAGTAGAATCCCCAATTCTATTTTGTTTCAGAATTATGTGGGATGAAATCCAAGTGTGTCTGTGTATGTGTGTATGTGTGTGAAAAGTTCTAAAACTGCTAGGGAAAAAACTGGGTAGATTCTAAGTATAATATTCAATTTCTCAAGAATTAAAAAATGTGAAGTTAATCGTAAATATTTCCTATACCAAAAGAAGACTAACTTCCTTATTTCAATCTATTCCATAACCAAGTGTCTATCAATATAGAAACCACCAAGTTAACACTTCCTCAATTCTCATCTCATTATGAAAACAGATTCAGCTTAAATCTTGGCAACAAAAAAATTACATAAACTCTAAGAATCGGAACATTCTTTTTTTATTAAGAAATTTACTAGAACTGGTTTTCAAGTTTTATATTATATATACATTATTTTTAAAACGTCATCTCAACTAGAAGTATGCTTACCATATATTGCCTTTATTAATTTCTCATTGAGCATTACAAAAGGGCATGTCAGATATCTGAGATGATACACGCAACTTACCTTCCCACATGCTCTGCAATGATGCCTCCTTTTAGTGAATGTAAATCTGGCTTCACATTTCATGCAGTTTGGAGCCTGAGAATCTGGTACCCATACTGGAGCAACCTCTCCCAGAGTAGTAAATGGCTTTCTGGCAGAAATTCCAAACTGACCAGCTCTGAGATCATTATCTGGGCTATCTGGAGCTAATGTAAGACATGGTCTACTGGAGATCCCAGCCTCATAACTTTCTAGATGTTCCCCATTTGTGTCAGCAATAGATATGTTTCCTAAAGAGGCATTACAAACATTGTTTGCTGAGTTGTCCCCTAATTTTGCTTTCCCAAGAATATCATTTTTGTTTTTAATATTATTTCCACTGTTTGCAGGAACGTCGTTTTGCAAATGGTCTGATAATGGCTTTGGAATTTGAAGTTTAAGATTAGAAGGTTGCTTGGGTCTTGCACCACCAAAAGGAACACTGATGGGTTGCAGGTTTGCTCCTATTTGGGGAGAAGATTGCCCAAGTACTGATGGAACTTGACTACAGAAATTGTGCAAATAATTTTTCTTCATTAGGTCACCTGCACTATTTGAAAGGAGTCCACTCCCTTCTGTAGCTTCATTTCCTCTCTGTTCATAAATATTTGAGTAACATTCTGATTTGCTCTCTTCTATTTCCTTTTCTTCTGTTACTGAATCTTCTTTGGAGGGTAAAGTCTTTGGAACAAAAGCAACAACTGGGCTCTGCATTCCATAGGAATCACAACCATTAGATAGAGAATTTGCTGCTGGTGTTTCCATACCAGTAGAAAAATGATATCCTTCACTTTCATTCATACAAGTTCCTTTTAAATCTAGACCTGCTTCTGCCATTCCATCACACTCTCTTCTACTATCACCTGAAGTGTCCTCAAGCTGATTCATCTGCAGAAACTTCTCATTTTCTTCATTTAATTGGCTGTTATCCAGCTCATTTAGTTTAGTCAATTTCCAATGAGTCAGCTTTCGAGAGTCAGAGACTTGCTCTGTTATATTAAGAAATTCTGTAGTGCCAAGAATTTCTACATGTTCACAATCTTCATTTTCATCAGCCCTAACTTCACCGGGCACAAGGCAATCTGAAAACTGTTCATGGTTAACTTCCCTTCCAGATCCATTAGGCATGTCTTGTTTAAGAAGCAAAGGTAAACCAGACAGGAGAGATTCTTCCATTGTTCTCTCTTGTGCTGACTCTTTTTTTATCAAAATCCCCTCACTCAAATGGGAAAAGGAGATTGGATTCCCTAGAACGATCCTAGGAGAGCTGGTTTTGCCAGTGAGGGCCTCTTCTGGTGTATAGTTCTCTTGCTTTTTAATAATAGGACTGTCATCTGTTCCCTGGGATGAGATCATGGTATCAACTGTTAAATTTGTAACTGTAGACATGGGAAGGTCTCTATCTATATTTCCATCATCCTTTAATTGTGAAAGAGAGCAGACACTGGCTAGATTATCAGATGAAGTAGTACATAGATGGTTAACAGCATCTTCCTCTGTATTCGGTCTATTCAATGGATCCATTTGTTTCTCTAAGTTTTTATCTTTTTCAGTGGACCCATTTATACTAAAACTAAACTGATCAGCTTGTCTGTTTTCATTATCCAGTGAACAGCTAAAAGCATCCATGAGGGACTGACTATTAAAATTGTTACAATCCTGCAAATCACTTTGTAATGTCCTTTTATCACAGTTATGCATGACGGCTACAACAAGAACATTTTTCTCATCTGGCAGACAAGATAGATTTCCACATTTCTTCTCTCCCACTTCAACTGCATTGCACTGATCATCCCGATTACAGTTTCTCTTAATTAACTGATCTTCTGCAACAGCATTTTCATCAATCCACATTGTGGCAATCTCTGGATTTAGGCTATCCCCCTGTCCATTAGCACAATGGTCCTCTCCTTCTGTAGTAAGAGGAGCTGAATGAGCCAGGGAGAAGGCTTTCAGTTGTGGCTGTGACTCATTAGAAACTGCTGGTTCATTCACACTGGCCAATGCAGGATTAAACGACAGTTGGTGAGAAGGCGGATCTAGAATCTTATGCCACTTTGTATCCAATAAAGTAGAAGAAACTGTTTCATCTGAAAAAATAAATAATTACCATAAGTTTGCTGGCAACAACGGAAAAGCTCTTAGACTGTTATCAACTACATTTCTAACCATACTGTGAAAGTATAAAGGTTTCTAATTGATGGGTAGGAGTAAAAAAATATATTTAAGACTTTAACCTGCAAATATGTTATAACTCTATTGAACAAGATCAAATGGTAGTGTCCCAGCAAATTTCAAACAAGAGAATTCTATACTTCAGTATAGTAATATAATTAAAGTGGCCTGCAGGCTATACTGGAGAAGATGCCCTCAGATTGACTGGGTGTAAGATGAGGCAAGGAGTAATCTAAGGAGGAAAAAAAAAAAAAGCAAACAGTGATGAGGAGGTAGTAATTAAGTAGAAAGAAAAATAAAGGAATTTTCTGTGAAGATGTAATGCTCTACAATCTAGATCGTGATTGGGGTATAGGTTACATGGATATACCCTTTTGTCAAAACTATAAAGATTTCTATATTTTAAAGTATGTGTATTTTGCCTAAAAAGTACAAAAAGATAACAGCGTTAAAGTGCAGAGAGGATGGAGATATAAATGAAACAAAAATGGTAGAATGTCCATCATTGTTGAAACTGGTTAATGGGTATACTGGGACTTATTATACTATTGTTTACTTTGCACGTAATTGAAATTTGTCCATAACAGTAATGAAAAAGAGTTAGCTGCAGTATGTAAAATTCTGTTCATCACAACAGAATATTGTGAATGTTTAAGTAAATGAGAGAAATGATGCGCTTATTGGGTTTCCTGACTTTCTTTGTATAGTAACTCTGATAATCATGATCCTGAACTTATATTCTCATCAGCAGTAAGATTAATTTTCAATGCTCCTGTGCTGGTTTGAAGCTATTATGTATCCCAAAGAAGCCATCTTCTTTAATGCTCATTCAATATTGCTGGATAGGATCTTTTTGAATCGGGTGACCCACCCAACTGTGAGTGGTAACTTTTGATTAGATGGTTTCTGTGGAGATGCGTCTCCACCCATTCAAGGTGAGATTGTTTACTGGAGCCCTTTAAGAGGGAACCACTTTGGAAAAAGCTTTAGCACCCACAGAACCAATAAAGCCCACATAATCAGAGACCTTTGGAAATGCATAGAAAAAATGGCCCTGGGGAAGCCACTGAAGAAGCCTGGAGAAAAAGCTGGCTGAAGTTGCCACGTTCCTTTCCAGCTGGGAAAGAAACTCTGAACTTCATCGACCTTCTTGAACCAAGGTATCTTTTCCTGGATGCTTTAGTTTGGACATTTTTGTTAGCCTTGCCTTAATTTAGACATTTTCATGGCCTGAGAACTGTAAACTTGTAACTTAATAAATTTCCTTTTTAAAGGCCATTCTGTTTCTAGTATATGGCATTCTGGCAGGTTATCAAACTAAAAAAAAGCTCCTGTGGTTCCTTGTTCATATCTCTATTAAAGCAGTTACTACATATTGGCTGGGTTACCTGTCTCTTCACCCACTTAGATTGACAGTAGAAACTATTTCTTTTCAACATAAGCCCTTGCTTTGCATAATACCTAGGACATGTAAGTATACAATATATGGTGAGCTACCTTAGGAAAAGCACTGGGTTTGAGGAACATGAATATTAAATGACAGCTCTAGCCTCCAAGAAGTACATCAACTAGTTGGGAGAATAAGATGTAGATACAAGATGAACTGCTAATTGACATACAGGGTACTATAAGTATTTGTACTCTATTATGTGATTTTAGAAAATAAATTCAGAGGAGAAAGATATTTTTTAGGCTGAGGTAGTAAGCTCAAATTCACAGAAGCAGGAGGAACTGAGCTAAGCTTCCAAGATTGTTTTTAAATGGGGAAAGAAACGGTATTTTAAAGTAGGGAAAACCAAAAAAAGCAAAGTCCCAAACAGCAATTTGAGAGAACAATCAATTTGGGTTGAGAAATTACTATAAGGAAATGGAGAAAATAAGTAGAAAAGCCAGAGAGTAAAGGCCCTAAGACATTAGATTTTATGGAAAATGGACTTAGTGTTTGCATTTACCAAATTTAAGCTAATAGAGACTTTGGATTTAATAACATGTGCTATCTTTATAAAAGAAATAATGTTTCCTATTATTAGTTTCCAGAAATAAAAAAGAAAACTGCTTTTACAAGAATACTTAATAATATTCAAACAGGAATGCTCATGCATTAAAAATTTTATTATTCAACTATCTATTATCCAGATATGTCAATTACCTAGTGTCATAACAATCTCTATATTTTTTTATTTAAAGAAGAAAATAAACACAAAATGAGAAGGCAATTTATTTAAAGTATACTTGCAAAGGTGTCAGGCTAGAGGTGGCAGTTTTAACATAACTGAAAGTGAGATTCAAAATCATAGTTCGAACAAATAAACCACATAGTGACTCCCAGGAACATGGTTTCTTAAATCTTTTCCCTTCTAAAGGATTTCTCTTTTGTAAAGAAATGTTATATTTTCAAAGTAAAAGGACAATTTTTACTGATTCAACAAAAAAATATATTGAAAATCACCTATATACAAGTATCTAAAGAGACTAATACAATGAAGTAATAATTTTATTAACTGGAGCCAATGATATTTTAGAAGCATAGTATTCACATGATTAGGTATCGCACTTTGCTAAGGTATCTCATGATTTACTTAAATAATTGTGAGCAAAATACATACAGAGCAAAACTAAAGAAATGATCAAGGTCATAATCATAAAAACAGTTGAAACTCAGAGAATAATACACCTTACACTTAGAATATACAAAGCCCAGCTAAATCCAATAAAATCCTCAACTATTGGATTTAACATTTACATTAATCAGAAATGAACCTAGGGTTATGGGTTAGATTGGGGTCATCAATGGTAAAATATGATAAGAGCAGGATTCCAGGTATCCTCCCATTTTCCTCTTTACTCCCATGATCCCACATTCTGTTTAAAGCTTACTCTAACATAGACACAGTGTGACAAAATCAACAGTAATTAACAACGCGAATCATTGGCTATAGTGAAGGTTTAGAGAATATTACTGAATTCATGGACTTAATATGAAAATATATCACTTTGTAACTTGTTCCATGGCACTCACTGTTAGAAATAGAAAATACAGAAGTAGGTGAGATGAAAAATAGAGATTTAAATATAGTTTATACATTCCAGTCTAACTGAGAAGGGGAATCTGGGGGAAAGGCTTCCCTAAGTGAATTCCCTAAAGTGATTCCTTAAGTGAATTTTAAGAAGACATTTTTAGACCGAGTATTGAGAATTTATCATTTAATTAACCATTTTGTCCATTGCTTAAAAATGTAAACCTCTAAAAATTAGGCTTAAAATGTATCTTCATTTGGCAAATCATCATGCAACAAGCTATTTTTCTTAGTTCGGGAAATAGTTTCTAAAGTTTTTACTTGACCATTAATTGACTGTTTGTGATAGGTGTTAAGAGTACAGGTTCTTGTGTTATGTGCCTAGATTCTAATCCTACCACTTATTAGCTAGGTAAACCTGGGGAAGCTGCTTAATGTCTCTGTGCCTCTATTCTCCTCTGTAAGTGGAGATAAGAGCTATCCTCGTGGGATTGTTTTGAAGATTGAATTACATAATCCACATAAACAGCATATTATCTGGCACATAGTGCTAAAAATCTTAATTCTTCTTCTAAATATTATTATTATTATGTCATTGGACCTGACTTTATATTATTTTTTAAAGCACCACATCCTCTTATGTTCTTACATTCTCCATAACAAATACATGCAAATAGATTCACCAAAGTAAATTCTCACCTTCGTTTTGCTCAAATTCATCTAGCACCTTGTCCAGGTTGTAAGCTTCTGCTTGGAAATAATTCTCCATCAGTGAGGAAACACCACTCAAGAGATTTGTTTAAACCTAAAAGGTAGATCAGATTTGTATTAAACTTTCAATTATTAAAATATAACTTGTAAATCTAAAGGATACAAGGATAAAATCTCTTATAAATCTATGCAGAACAAAGGAAATGATAAAATCTGCAATTCCATTGGATATATTATAAGATCCTTAAACTAATAAAGACTAGAAATCTGTATGCTGACAATCACAAAAACTTAACTAAACTTAGAATGCAGACTTGGTGATCAATTAAATAGAACATGCTTCAAAAGACAAATTGTAGATGTTAGGAGAATCATTTATTTGGGATAAAATTACATGTCTATTGGAAAAGCATGGATACTGAATTTTTTTCATATGGGAAGTGCTAGGAAAGGTCAAGGATGGGAGTGAAGTGACAGTCTTTACACATTAGTTTCAAAATGCTAATGATGACTCTAACCTGGTTATTATTTTTAAATCACTTCTTTTTAAGTTAAATTCCTAAGCCTTCCTTTAGATGGATCTAGAAGCATTCTCAGGACATATACACTAATAGACTTAACAGACTGCCAAGAGCAACACAGCAGTTGTTAATAAATGATACCTATTATGCTATCGTTTTTCTCCATTATCACAATTCCCATGCTTATAATCCTCCTTAGTTTCTCAAAATTTTCTTTTCAAAATGAAAATTCTACTTGGCATCTTATTGGTATATGTTGAAACAAATGGAAGAAGGTCAGATTACCTCAAAAAGTCTGGGCGAAGAAAACAAATGAAGACAGCAAGTCAGATATGTAATATCCTGCCATTACAAACTTTTCAGTCAAATAAAGAACGTGGTAGATCTTCTTTGTCTTTTATCCTCGGAGGTTTATAAAAGTGTCATTATTTTTCTCATTTTACAAATAAGAAAACAAGCTCAGGGAATTTAAGTGATTTATTCAAATACTTCCTCAGGATTACTAATTTAGTCAATCTTTATTTATTGACTGGCTTCTCTTAATTTATTGAAGTTTAACTAGACAAATAGGCTATTACATCAAGAATGGCTTTTTTTTTTTTTTCATGAGCAGGCACCAGGAATCGAACCCGGGTCTCCAGCATGGCTGGCAAAAACTATGACACTGTGCCACCAGTGTCCGCCCAAGAACGTCTTTTCAAAACTCCATTTTGTTTACTGATTTATAATTCAAAAATCATGTTCATATATATGTCATTTTATTTGGATGAAAACTGCACACTTAAGCTGCCTAATGCTAAAACTGAATGACATTTCTCACAATATGCAATCTGGCACGCTTCAGATACATCTACAATACTTATTAACATTTATGGTCATTATACATGAAATATTAGTAAACAAATACTCAGATTAACATATTTATTGGAAGTCTACTGTTTGCAGGGTACTGTAATCAATTCAAGTCACAGATATCACTCCTAACATCAAGGAGTTACGATTTAGTAATGATAAACAATGATAGTAAGAAAAGTATAATAATAATAATAAGAGAGCACAATAATGATTTTAATAACTCCAAAAAGACAAACATCTTACAAGTTACTACACTATCAATTTGTCAGACCAATTTAATGGATAATTGCTACAGAATAAGTATGACAAAAGGTCAAGTAATGGGTTGGATCCCAGGGTAAATAGCCTGTGAACTTCAGCTGGATCTAGAAGGATGGATAAAACTGGACAGATATTCCAGAACGGGAGATGCAGAACTGAAATTTCAAATATGAAGACACATACAAGGAGTGATCTAGGGCCAGAGGTTTAATGAGGGACTAGTGAAATTGGAGTAAGGATTTATTTATATAGATAAGAGTAGGACACAGCTGGAGAAGTAGACAGTTATCATATTGTGGGAACCACTGAAGATTTGTCTGAGAAAAAATATGGTATATAATTTAATCAAAGGGAAGCATTATAGCATAATGGATAAAAACATAAACTCTAGGACCAGATTACCCAAATTCTAATCCTAGCTTATGCCACTTACTAACTATACGACCTTGAGGAAGTTACTTAATTTATCTACAACTCAGTTTCCTTATCTGAAAGACTGCATAATAAAAGTGTCTACGTTGAAGCTAAAAGAGTTACTATACGTAAAGCATTTCAAATACTACCTGGTACATAACAAGTGATTTATAAATGATTATTCATGTTTTTAAGGCTTAGAGGTGAGCCTTTTATTCAAAAATAATCTAGCAACAGTGTTTATGTTTTAGTCATGTTATCCCTTCCACTAATATTTACTGAGCACCTACTATATGCACTTTGCTGGTTGACACACTACTTAAATATTCATTTCTTGAATATACCATGCTCTTTCTCTCTTCCTTGCCCAGAAAACTCTTCATCTTTCAGTCCTTAGCTCAAATATCACTTTCACAGGGAAGCCTTCTCTGAATCCCCAGAAAAGATGTCTCCCCTTTTAAACTCTCATAGTTCTTCCTTATAAAATTTATAACAATTTATAAATATACTTTATTGTTTGGTATGATTATTTGATTCCCAGTGATTAGCACAAAACCTAGCTATTGAATAAATATCTACAGAATGAATAAATTACAGGTATACAAAGAGTTGGTCAAGTGATTGTACTGAGGCTTAATTTATAATTATTGATTCAGGCAGACATCAAAATGGATGCTAAAACTATCAGGTAAACATCATTGGGGAAGAGAATATTCACACTGTCTCCAATTATCACTGCACAGCTGATTTGTTAATTACAAAGGAGAAAATACATGTTTTTAATAAAGAGATATGGCAATCTCCACCTTTAAGTAAACAAACTTAGCATCACCAATAGCTGGACAAACTGACATTACATACCTCATGATGTCAGGCAATGAGAAATATAAAACATTACCTATATAGCGATCTTACCAAAAATGTTTAATCTAAATTTAATCATAAGGAAAGAGAAAAATCTAGAATATGAGACACTCTATAAGAAAAATGACCTGAACTTCTCAAAAATACCAGTGTTATGTAAAACAAAACTACTCTAAAGTGAAAGAGACTAAGAGATTAAATGATCAAATGCCATGGATATAAGCACTAGTTGGCTCCTAGATCAAGAAAACATGCATATACAGCCATAAATGACATTTTGGAGACAACAAGAGAAATGTGGCTAGCTATATGTTAGATACATATTGAATTAATATTCATTTTCTTGGATGTGATAATGGTTATTTTTATTTTGTAGGACAATGTCCTTACTCTTAGGAGAGGCCTGCTTAAAGTATTCACGTTAGAAGTAGTATAAATTTGCAACTTACTTTCAAGTGATTCTGAAAATAAAAGTATGTGAATGTTGCAGGGGTGGGGGGAGAAAGAGAGGCACACAAAAGGGACAAAAATAATAAAACTGATTAATCTAGGTAAAAGATACATGAGTCTTCAAACTGTTCTAATCTCTCAAATTTTCTATAGACATGGCATCCTTTCAAAAGCAAAAGTAAAATAGGTATAGTGAGTTGATGGAAAGGAAACATTCCTTCTCGTTTGAATATTAAAATTCTAGATAAAGCAGCTTATTTATTTTAATTAAATATAACAACATACAAACAAACATTCTTACCATATGATCATTTCATTCTTGATATATAATCAATAATTCCCAATATCATCACATTGTTGTATATTCATCATCATGATCATTTCTTAGAACATTTACATCAATTCAGAAAAAAGAAATAAAAATAAAACAGAAAAAAATTCATACATACCATACCCCTTACCATTCCCTTTCATTGATCACTAGCATTTAAATCTATTAAATTTAAAATTTGTTCCCCTTATTATTTGTTTATTTTTAATCCATATGTTTTACTTGTCTGTCGATAACGTAGATAAAAGGAGCATCAGACACAAGGTTTTAACAATCACACAGTCATATTGCAAAATCTATATCATTATTCAGTCATCTTCAAGAAACATGGCTACTGGAACACAGTTCTACATTTTCAGGCAGTTCCCTCCAGCTTCTCCACTACACCGTAACTAAAATGGTGATATCTATATAATGCATAAGAATAACCTCCAGGATAACCTCTTGACTCTGTTTGGAATCTCTCAGTCATTGACACTTAATTTTGTCTCATTTCGCTCTTCCCCCTTTTGGTCGAGAAGGTTTTCTCAATCCCTTGATGCTGAGTCCCAGCTCATTCTAAGATTTCTGTCCCACATTGCCAGTAAGGTCTACACCCCTGGGAGTAATGTCCCATGTAGAGAGGAGGAGGGCAGTGAGTTCGCTTATTGTGTTGGCTCAGAGAGGCCACAACTGAGCAACAAAAGAAGTTCTCTTGGGGGTGACTCTTAGGCCTAATTTTAAGTAGGCTTAGCCTCTTTTGCGTGGTTAAGTTTCATATAAATAAATCCCCAGATTGAGGGCTTCACCTATTGTTTTGGTGTCCCCACTGACTGTGAAAATATCAAGAATTCTCCACTTGGGGAATTTGAGTTTTTCCCCTTTCTCACCATTCCCCCAAGGGGACTTAGCAAATACTTTTTTATTCACTGTTCAAATCACTCTGGGGCAGAGTGATTTACTGGGGCATCACTCTGGACAAATCTATAAAAAATCATGCCCTATTCAAGGTTCCATGTACTTATGGTGTTCAATTAAGCTGCCCATATAATTTATATTAGGAAATACACTAGTCAAAATATAAATTTTGTACCAAATAAGCATTTTTGCTTTAGTCTCACATATAAGTTAAAGTTTTAAAATATGAATTACCATATATTTTCAACACCCTACAGTATTGACATTCCTTTGTTCTTCCTCATGCAAAACCATTTTTTAATTTGTACATTTAAACAATGTACATTATACACTCTAGACATTCCTAGATTATACCATCTCAGTCTTTATCATATATTTTTCCTTCTGTCTTCATTTGTACCCTCAGACCTCCTTCCTCTATCATTCTCACATTCAGCTTCATTCAGTGTTCTAACATTACTTTATTGCAGTTAGGTAGTATTGTGCTATCCATTTCTGAATTCTTACAATCAATCATGTTGTACAATCTGTATCCCTTCAGCTCCAATGACTTTATATCTACCCTATTTCTATCTCCTGATGACCTCTGTTCTTAACTGAAATTCTCCAAGTTCATTCATTAATGTTGGTTCATATCAGTGAGTCCATACAGTATTTGTCCTTTTGTTTCGGCTAATCTCACTGAGCATAATGTCCTTAAGGTCCATCTATGTTGTTACATATTTCATAACTTTATTCTGTCTTACAGCTGCATAATAGTCCATCATGTATATATATACATGCCATAGCTTGTTTACCCACTCGTTTGTTAATGGACATTTGGACTGTTTCCATCTCTTGGCAATTGTAAATAATACTGCTACAAACACTGGTGTGCAAATGTCCATTTGTGTAGTTGCCCTCATGACCTCTGAGTAGATACCTAGCAATGGCATTGCCCGATCATATGTCAATTCTATACTTAGCTTCGTGAGGAACTGCCAAACTTCCTTCCACAGCGGCTGTACCATTTGACATTCCCACCAACAGTGGATAAGTGTGCCTCTTTCTCAACATCCTCTCCAGTACTTGTTGTTTTCTGTTTTATTGATAATGGCCACTCTGGTGGGTGTGAGATGATATCCATGATTTTGATTTGCATTTAATAGCCAGGGAAGTTGAACATCTTTTCAATGTGCCTTTTGACCATTCATATTTCCTCTTCTGAGAAGTGTCTGTTCAAGTCTTTTGCCCATTTTGTAAAAGCAGTTTATTTTTAAAGAAATTAAACTCAAAAGCAAGAAAGAGAATATACAGATACCATAAACCAAGAAGGAGCCAAATCATGACGATAAATGGGAAATAAAGGGTAGCAGTCTACAGGGATAACCAAACTAGACAGTAACAGGCCTGCGGTTTGAAAGCCAGCAAGGAGAATGGGAATTACTGGCTGCAGATTTGTGGAATTTTCTATACTGGAGAGAGCCAGACTGGGCTCTCAGCCTCAGCATAAGGTAGACACTCTCTATATAAAGTCATGGAACAGACTGGACTAGAGTACCAATGAAATTTACCCTGAGAAATTGGAATTCCTAGCCTGTCCTTCAACAAAGAAGTGGGACTAATATTAAGTCTTCCTACCCATGTACATAAATGATTTATGACTTTTAATAATATAACTTCCTTATGACAATGTTTTTAGTTATTAAATATTAGATAGTGGGGAAGAAGGGTTTGTGTGACTATAGAGGGCAGTACAAGGGAGATCTTTGTAGCTATAGAATAGTGCTGCATCTTGACTGCAGTGGTCATTTCACAAATCTGCAAACATAATAGCAAAAAACTATACATACACATTGTTACAATGTGAACTTTCTGGTTTTGACATTGTACGTAATTACATAAGCTGTAATCATTAAGTAAAACTGAGCAAATGAAGGATACACAAGAACTCTCTGTATTATTTTTATAACTTCCTGTGAATCTATAATTATTTCAAAATAAAAATAAAGGGAAAAGAGTAATTAAATACTGAATAAACATGGGAGCAGGAAGAGGAGGGCATTCATGTAAGAGAAAGGCCCAACAGGGTAAGGGTGGCCTAGCATTAGGTGTCAGAGCCTGAGAAGGGTAAAAAGGTCATCTATGCAGAGGGAGGTTGAAGCCCAAAGGAGGAGAAAAGGGCATCCACATGAAGAAGATTGCCTGGCATGGTGAGTCAGACACAGTTGGGCGAGAAAGGTATTCTAACGTGAGAGGGTGAAAAGTGAGTGGGGTGGAAATGTAGGGTGGCAGCACCTGAGAAGGATAAGAATGCCCAGCGTGGCAGAAGTAATGGGAGATTTGTTATATAGAGAGAAATAGATCAAATGAGTAACTACATGAAGGGCAGTGGGAACAGGTTTCTCACTGTTGGAGAAGTGGGTTAAAATGTGGAAAAAGAGAAACTAGAAAAAAACCTGGCATTTGAGGTATCAGTGTGAATGCATGGATTTCAATAAATGTCAATACTTGTAGCAATAAATATAGATACAAATATGTGTCTATATATGCATGTATATATTCTCTGCTTACATGGAGACCTTGGAGCAGCAACTCCCCACTTTGACCCCAGGAGGCAGGCAGCATATCCAGACCAAACTTGGTTTCTAAATATTACTCACCACTAAGAGAAACCAGGACTCCATGAAGAAATAGCTGATTCTAGCACTGGAGTAAGAAAAGTACAAGGGCCTTGTCAAGGATGTCAAGAAATTGGAGAGGGGATAGTAGAATGGTGCAATCACTTTGAAAAACAGTTTGGTAGTTCCTCAAAAAGGTAAACATAGAGTTACCACATGACCTAGTAACTCCTTTCCTAGCTTATACACCCAAGAGAAACCACAACATAAGTTCACAGAAAAACTTCTACACAAATGTGCATAGCAGCAATAACAGTCAAAAAAGTTGGAGAAAATTCAATCTCTACTAACTAATGAATGGATAAATAAAATATGATATGCTTATATACTGGAATATTATATGACAATTAGAAGGAATCAAGAACCCATGTATGCTACAATATGAATGAACTTTGAAAACATAGTAAATGAAAGACTGACACAAAAGGACTCATATTATGTGATTCGATTTATAGGAAATGTGAAGAAGAGGTAAATCCATAGAAACAGAAAATAAATTAGCAGCTGCCAGAAACTAAAGGGACTGTAGGAAAACCGCTAGAGTAGGAGTTTCTTTTTAGGGTGATGAAAATGTTAGATAGCGAGAACAGATGCACAATTTTATGAACACAGTAAAATGACTGAACTGCATACTTTAAAAGGTGAATTTAGGGTATGTGACTGTTATTTCAATTAAAAAAAAAAAAGAGGAAGAAAAGTAGCCTAGAATATCTTGTGTGCTCCATGAAGGGGACATATCAAAAAGAGTGGGAGAAAGATCAAAGGTGATAAGGGAGTTATACAGAGAAGGTAGGGTTTAACAAATGAACGTGAGTACTGAATCATTATAGTGGTATTTCTTTTAGCCTCCAGTACCTTAGAGCAGCTAGAAATAAAGACCTAAAATTGTAGAACTGTAATCTATACTAAACTCTGAAATTTATTCTACACCTAATTGTTCAATGTACTTTGAAACGTATTGTTTTTATGTATATACATTATTTAAAGAGAAGAAAGAGTATAACAGAGAAGATAGGTGTGCTGGTTTGAAAGCATGCATGTACCCTAGAAAAGCCATGTTTTAATTCTAATCCCATTTTGTAAAGGCAGCCGTTTCTTCTAATCCCTATTCAGTATTGTATGCTTGAAACTGCAATTAGATCATCTCCCAGGAGATGTAACTCAATCAAGAGTAGTTGTTAAACTGGATTAGGTGATGACATGTTTCCACCCATTTGGTTGGGTCTTAACTGGTTTACTGGAGTCCTATAAAAGAGAAAACATTTTGGAGATTGGGATTCAGAGAGAGCAGGTCAGAATGACATAACCATGAGAAGCAGAGCCCACCAGTCAGTGATCTTTGGAGACAAAGAAGGAAAATGCCTTTGGGGAGCTTCATGTAACAGGAAGCCAGGAGAGGAAGCTAGTAGATGACACCATGTTTGCCATGTGCCCTTTCAGATGAGAGAGAAACTCTGACTGTGTTCGCCATGTGCCCTCCCACTTGAGAGAGAAACCCTGAACTTCACTGGCCTTCTTGAACCAAGGTACCTTTCCCTGGATGCCTTTGATTGGACATTTCTATAGACTTATTTTAACTGGGACATTTTCTCAGCCTTAGAACTGTAAACTAGCAACTTATTAAATTCCCCTTTTTAAAAGCCATTCCATTTCTGGTACATTGCATTCCAGCAGCTAGCAAACTAGAAAAACAGGATTTAACAAATGAGTATGACTGCTCAATCATTATATTGATATTTCTGTTGGCCTCTAGTGTCTTAGAGTAGCTAAAAGAAAAAATAAAAAATCATGGAACTGTAACCCATACCAAACTTTAAATCTGTTCTATAATTACTTGTTAAAATGTATTTGGAAATTTATTGTCTTGTATATTATTATTTCATGATAAAAAAAGTTAAAAAAAAAAAAGGGGGAGGAGGGGACTGCAAGGATAGTTCAGTAGTAGAATCCTCGCCTGCCATGTGGGAGGCCTGGGTTCGATTCCCAATCCATGCATTTCCCAAAACACAAACAAGCAAAACAAACAAACAAACAAAAATTCAACAAATGGTGCTGCAATAACAGGATACTCACATGGAGAAATAATGAAATGTGACCCCTCCATACAGCATACAAAAAAAAGACAACCTAAAGAGGTCCATGTAGGCTAGTATCAACGAAAACAGTGTTAGCAAATAAAAAAGGAAACCACAGGTCCTCACAATCTGCATGAATGAATGAATGAATTCCACATGTGATGAAGAATGAGCTACATACATAGTTTTCAATTACATCTCCTCAAAAAGAATTATTAATAGGAAAAAAAGAGAGGAAAAGCCTAGCAGACACTACTTTAATCAAGTGTACAACCTGAAACATCACAATGAGACAGAACAGCAGCTCATCAGCAGTAGTCCCACTCGAAGCAAAGAACCTGATAGCAATGAACAATCTGAAAGGAAATCAATAAAAGAACTACATTTACAATAGCAACTAAAAGAATAAATCTCTAGGAATGAATTTTACCAAGGATGTAAAACTAAGGACAGAAAACTGAAAATCTTTACTAAAAGAAACAGATTCTTTTATCCAAGAGCGTGGATTGCAAAATTTAAGATCATTTAGATTTCAATAATACCCAAAATGATTAAGAGATACAATACAATCATAATCAAAAGTCCAACAGCCTTCTTTACAGAAATGGAAAAGCTAATTATCAAATTCATAGGCAAGGAAATGGGATGCCAAAGAGCCAATACTATCTTGCAAACAAATAAGTCAGAGGACTCACACTTCCAGGTTTCATAATATTACACAGCTAAAACAATCAAAAGAGTGTGGTACTGACACAAAGAAAGACATACAAACCAAAGGAATAGACTAGAGGGCACAGAAATAAACCCACAACTGCTATTTTACACCTTGTTTTTCATATACTTTCTTTGTACAAGTATACTCTCACATACTTTAATTGAAACCTGATAGATAAATGTTTTAATTATGGCAAAATATATAAATATAAAAATCACTTTACTCATTTCAAGTACACAGTTCTTTGATATTAACTACATTGACAATACTATATAAGCTTCTCCAGTATCTATTCTAGGCTATTTTCATCACCTCAAACTAAAAGTCATACTCAATTTGCATTAATTTCCCATTCCCCCTGCTCCCACCCTTGGTAACCAATGTTCTGCTTTCTCTCTATGAATTTGCATGTTTTAAGTATTTCATACAAAAGAGAAATCATACAATAATTATCCTTTTCTGTCTGGCTTATTTCACTCAACTTCATGTCTTCAAGGTTCATCCACATTGTAATATATTCTAGTACTTCATTTCTCTTCACAGCTGAATAATACTCCACTGTATAGATACACCACATTTGTTCATCCATTCATGTGTATATGGACAACTGGGTTATTTTCATCGTTTTGCTATCATGAATAAACCTGCGATGATCATTGGTGTACCAATACCTCCAAGTTCCTGCTTTCATTACTTTGGGGTATTCTAGGAATACCAAGAAATGGAATTGCTGGGTCATTTGGTAATTCTATGTCCTAACTTTCTGAGGAATGGCCAAACTGATTTTCTCAGCGGTTGTACTATTTTACATTCCCACCTACAATGTACAAGGGTTGCTATTTTTCCATATGCGCTCCAAAACTAGCTATCTTCATTTTTTAAAAAAAAAAAAAACACAAAATAATAGCCATCAGCCATCCTAGTTGGTGTAAAGTAGCACTTCTTTGTAGTTTTCATTTGCATTTCTCTAATAGCTAATGATACTGAGCATCTTTTGATATACTCTGTGTCCATGTGAATGTTTACTCTGGAGAAATACCTATTCAAATCCTTGTTTCATTTTTAATTGGGCTGTTTATCTTATTGTTGTTCAGTTATGGGAGTTCTTTACATATTCTAGACATTATACCCTTAACCAGTTATATGGCTTCCAAATTTTCTGCCTTTATGTAAATTGTCTTTTCAGTTTCTTGATAATGTTCATTGATAGACAAAAATTTTTAATTTCGATGAAGTCCATTTTATTTTTTTACCTTTTGTTGCTTATGCTTTTTGGTGTAAAATCTAAAAATCCATTGCCTACTACAAGTAGTAGAAGACATTTCCCTATGTTTTCTTGTAAAAGTTTTATAGTATTAGTCTTATATTGAAGTCTTGATCCAGTTTGAATTAAATTTTTCATATGGTGAGATGCCTGCTGGCTTGAAACTATTATATACCCCAGAAAAACCTTGTTCTAATTCTGATCCAATCTTGTGGGGCCAAACCTATAGTTGAGGGTAGAACTTTGACTAGATTGCTTCTATGGAGATAGACCCACTCAATTTTGGGTATGACCTTTTGATTAGAAGGAGGTGTGACTGCATCTCTTCAAGGTGGATCTTGATTAACTGTCCTTTAAAGGAGGAAACATTTTGGAGAAAACTCAGAGCTGACACAGAGACTTTGGGAGATGCAGAAAGAAAATTCCCCCAGAAAAACTGTTTGAAACCAGAAGCTGAAGGACCAGCAGATGCCACCCTTATGCCTTTCCAGATCAGCCTTTCTTGAGTCAACGTATCCTTCTCTGGATGCCTGAGTTGAGCATTTTTATGACCTTAGAATTGTAAACTTGTAACTTAGTAAATTCCCTTTATAAAAGCCAACTCAGACTTTGGGGACGTGGCAGAATAGGATAGGTCAAGTTTACTCCTGCTCCAAGGAACAGCTAGAGAGGGAACAGAAAAAAGACCAGGAGAGAGATTCCAGGGCATAAGTAACCTGGGAGGTTTTCTACATCACATAGGGAGGCCCTGTTGAAAAAGCAGAAGAATTGAGACACAGAGAACTGGAGACTGGCCAGCTAGTGCAAACAGCCTAGCAGGTCCATTGGGACTAGGAAGTAAGCCAAGCCATGTTCCTTGAACGCACTAGAAGACACTAGAAGAGCACAAAGAGGAATGCGAAAAGAATAAATAGAAAAATAGCAGTTATCACAGAGATTAAATATGCTATATACACCAACTCAAAAATATACCAGAGGCACACAACAGCAAATCTGAAGAGGCAAAAGAAAGAATAAATGAACTAGAGAACAGGGCAACTGATTTTGAACATACAAAAGAGGAAATGACAAAAAAAGACAGATAAATTTGAATTCAATCTCAGGGAAATGAAGGACAAAACAAAGCACACAAATATAAGAATCATCAGTGTCCCAATAGGAGAAGATTAAAGGGCTAGGAAGATTAGTGGAGGATATAATGGGGGAAAACTTCCCAATCATTATAAAAGACATAAATATGCAAATTAAAGAAGCCCATCAAACTTCAAATAGAATAAATTCAAATAGGTCTAACCACAGAAAACATACTAATCTGTCTGTCAAATCTTAAAAAGAAGCAGAAAATCCTGAAAACAACAAGAGAAAAACAATCTACTACATACAAGGGAAACCACATAAAACTGAGTTTGGACTACTCGACTGGTACTATGGAGGCAAGGAGGCAGTGGTATGATATATCTAAGATCTGAAAGACAAAGATTCCCAGCCAAGAATTCTGTACCCAACCAAATTATCCTTCAAATCTCAACCAAATCTTCTCAACCAAAAGGAGGAAGAGTGAAATGAGACAAAGTGTCAATGGCTGAGAGATTCCAAACAGAGTCGAGAGGTTATCCTGGAGGTTATTCTTATGCATGAAGTAGATATCACCTTGTTAGTCAAGATGTAATGGAGAGGCTGGAGGGAACTGCCTGAAAATGTAGAACTGTGTTACAGTAGCCATGTTTCTTGAAGATGATTGTATAATGATATAGCTTTCACAATGGGACTGTGTGATTGTGAAAACCTTGTGTCTGATGCTCCTTTTATCTACCTTGTCAACAGACGAGTAGAACATATGAAATAAAAATAAATAATAGGAGGAACAAATGTTAAAATAAATTTAGTTTGAAATGCTACTGATCAATGAAAGGGAGGAGTAAGGGGTATGGTATGTATAAATTTTTTTTCTATTTTCATTTTATTTCTTTTTCTGAATAGATGCAAATGTTCCAAGAAATGATCATGATGATGAATATGCAACTGTGATGACATTGTGAATTACTGATTATATACGTAGAATGGAATGATCAAAATAGGAATGTTTGCATTTGTTTGATGTTTTCTGGTATTCAAAAAAAATTAAATTAAAAAAAAACTAAGGGAGAGATTAAAATTTTCACAAACAAAGGCTGAGAGACTATGTTAAAAAGAGACCTGCTCTATAAGAAATACCAAAGGGATATGTGCCAGCAAAAAAATAAATAAAATAAAGATAGGAGAGGGAGGTCTGGAGGAGGGCACAGAATTGAAGAGTACCAGTAAGGGTAATATAAAGGATAAAAAGAATAAGAGGGAAAAGAACATACAGATCTGACAAATAAAATCCAAAGGATAAGATGGTGGATTCAAGAAATGCATTTACAGTTATAACTTCAAGTGTTAACAGATTAAACCTACCAATGAAAAGAGTGGCGGAATGGATTAAGAAATACAATCCATCTATATGCTGCTTACAGAGACTCATCTTAGACACAAGGATACAAATAGACTAAAAGTGAAAAGATGGAAAAAGATGTTCCACACAAACTGTAACCAAAAGAAAGCACGAATAGCTATACTAATATCAGATAAAATAGACTTTAAATGTGAAAATACCATAAGAGACAAAGAAGGATACAATATATTAATAAAAGGGACAATTAATCAAGAATAAATAACAATCATAAATGCCTATACTCCCAATCAAGGAGCTCCAAAGTACATGAGACAGAAAATGGCAAAACTGTAGGGAGCAACAGATGTTTAAACAATAGTAGGGAACTTAATACACCACTCACTTCTATGGACAGAACAAACAGATAGCATATCAACAAGAAAATAGAAAACTTAAACAATTTGATAGATAAATTATACCTAACAGACATATAGGTCATTACACCCCAAAATACCAGGATATACATTCTTCTCTAGTGCTCATGGAACATTCTCCATGACTGATCAGATGCTGTGGCACAAAACAGGTCTTTATAAATTTAAAATCATTGAAATTATTCAAAGCATTTTCTCTGGTCACAGTGGAGTGAAGCTGGAAATCAATAACCACCAAAGATCAAGAACTTTCAAAAATATATGGAGATAAAATAACACTCTCTTAAACAATGAGTGGGTCAAAGAAGAAATTACTAGAGAAATCAGTAGTTATCTGGAGATTAATGAAAATCAGAATTCAACATATCAAAACTTATGGGATGCAGCAAAGGCTGCACTAAGAGGGAAATATATTGCCCTAAATGCCTATAATAAAAAACAAGAAAGAGCAAAAATGGAGGACTTAACTGCTCACCTGGTGGAACTTGAGAAAGAACAGCAAACTAACCCCAAAGCAAACAGAAGAAGAGAAATAACAATGATTAAAGCAGTGTTAAATGAAGGAGAGAACAAAAGAACATTAGAAAGAATTAAGAAAACCAAAAGTTGGTTCTTTGAGAAAAATCAGCAAAATAGATGGGCCACTAGCAAGGCTGACAAAGAAAGAAAGAGAGAGGATGCAAATAAACAAAATCAGAAAGGAGAGAGGGGTCATTACCACAGACCTGAAGAAATTAAAAAAAAAAAAAAAATTAAGAGGATACTATGAACAAATACATATCAACAAACTAGACAATCTAGATGAAATGGACAAATTCCTATAAAGACACAAATAAGCTACATTGACCCAAGAAGAAACAGAAGATCTTAACAAACCAATCACAAGTAAAGAGATTCAAACAGTCATCAAAAATCCTACAAAGAAAAGCCCAGGGCCAAAAGGCTTCACAAGGGAATTTTATCAAACATTCCAAAAAGACCTAACACCAATTCTGCTCAAACTCATCCAAAAAATTGAGGAAAAAGGAATGCTACCTAAATCATTTTATGAAGCTAATATCACTTTAATACCAAAATTGGGTAAAGATGCTACAAGAAAGAAAAACTACAATCCAATCTCCCTAATGAACATAGATGCAAAAATTCTCAACATAATATTAGCAAATTGAATCCAACAGCACGTTAAAAAAATTATATATGATTATATACAAGTGGGGTTTATACCAGGAAAGCAAAGATGGTTCAACACAAGAAAATCAATTAATGTAATACAGCACATTAACAAATCAAAAGGGAAAAATCATATGATCATCTTAAGTGATGCTGAAAAAGCATTCAATAGAATTCTACATCCTTTTCTGATAAAAACACTTCAAAAGGTAAGAATAAAAGGCATATATGAAAAACCTATAGCCAACATTGTACTCAATGGTGAGAAGCTGAAAGCTTTCCCCCTAAGATTGGGAACAAGAAAAAGATGCCCTCTGTCACCACTGTTATTCAATGCACTACAAGTTCTAGCAAGAGCAATCGGGCAGGAAAAAGAAATAAAAGGCATCCAAATTGGAAAGGAGGAAATAAAACTTTCATTATTTACAGGTGACATGATACTGTACTTGCAAAATCCTGAGGAATCTACAACAAAGTTACATAAGCCAACAATGTTGGCTATAGGTTTTTCAAAATTAATGTGCAAAAATCAGTAATGTTTCTATGCATGAGCAACTGACCTAACCGAGGAGTCAATTAACGAAAAATTTCCATTCAAAATAACAACTAAAAGAATCAAGTATCTAGGAATGAACTTAACTAGGGATGTAAAGACTTGTACACAGAGAACTACATAACATTGTAAAAAGAAATCAAAGAAGATCTAAATAGGCAGAAAGACATTCCCTGCTCACGGAATGGAAGGGTAAATTGTAGTTAAGATGTCAATTGACCTACAGATTCAATGCAATGCCAATCACAATTCAATAAACCTACTTAGAAGACTTGGAAAAGCTAGTAACCAAATTCATATGGAAGGGAAAGAGACCTCAAATGGCTAAAAAAACACCCTAAAAAAGAAGAATGAAGTGGGAGAATTAACACTCCCTGATTTTAAAACTTATTATAAAGCCACAGTGGTCAAAACAGCATGGCAAAGACAGAAGTATTGAAGTAATAGATGTAATGAACACAGATGCAATGAATATAGACCAATGGAATCAAATTGAGAGTGTAGAAACAGACCAACAAATCTATGCTCAACTGATTTTTCACAAGGCCCCCAAATCCACTGAACTGGGACAAAATAATCCTTTCAACAAATGGGCATGGCATGGGAGAACTGGATATCAATAGCCAGAAATGAAAGATGATTCTTAGCTTACACTCTACACAAAAAGTAACTCAAAGTGGATCAAACACCTAAACATAAGAACCAGTACCATAAAGCTCCTAGAAGAAAATATAGGGAAATATCTTCAAGGCCTAGTAGTAAGAGTTCGCTCTCTAAACTTTATATCCAAAGCACAAGCAACAAAGGAAAAAAAAATAGATAAATGGGAACTCCTCAAAATCAAATGCTTCGATCTGTAGCTTTTCTATACACTAGCAATGAACAAGCTGAGGGGGAAATCAAGAAATGAATCCCATTTACAATCGCAACTAAAAGAATAAAATACCTAAGAATAAATTTAACTAAAGAGACAAAAAACCTATATAAAGAAAACTACAAAAAACTGCTAAAAGAAATCACAGAAGACCTAAATAGATGGAAGGGCATACCGTGTTCATGGATTGGAAGACTAAATATAGTTAAGATGTCAATCCTACCTAAACTGATCTACAGATTCAATGCAATACCAATCAAAATCCCAACAACTTATTTTTCAGAAATAGAAAAACCAATAAGCAAATTTATCTGGAAGGGCAGTTTGCCCCGAATTACTAAAAACATCTTGAGGAAAAAAAACGAAGCTGGAGGTCTTGCGATGCCGGACTTTAAGGCATATTATGAAGCCACAGTGGTCAAAACAGCATGGTATTGGCATAAAGATAGATATATAGACCAATGGAATCGAATAGAGTGCTCAGATATAGACCCTCTCATCTATGGACATTTGATCTTTGATAAGGCAGTCAAGCCAACTCACCTGGGACAGAACAGTCTCTTCAATAAATGGTGCCTAGAGAACTGGATATCCATATGCAAAAGAATGAAAGAGGACCCGTATCTTACACCCTATACAAAAGTTAACTCAAAATGGATCAAACATCTAAACATTAGGTCTAAGACCATAAAACAGTTAGAGGAAAATGTAGGGAGATATCTTATGAATCTTACAACTGGAGGCGGTTTTATGGACCTTAAACCTAAAGCAAGAGCACTGAAGAAAGAAAGAAAGAAATGGGAGCTCCTCAAAATTAAACACTTTAGTGCATCAAAGAACTTCATCAAGAAAGTAGAAAGACAGCCTACACAATGGGAGACAATATTTGGAAATGACATATCAGATAAAGGTCTAGTATCCAGAATTTATAATGAGATTGTCCAACTCAACAACAAAAAGACAGCCAACCCAATTACAAAATGGGAAAAAGACTTGAACAGACACCTACCAGAAGAGAAAATACGGATGGCCAAGAGGCACATGAAGAGATGCTCAATGTCCCTGGCCATTAGAGAAATGCAAATCAAAACCACAATGAGATATCATCTCACACCCACCAGAATGGCCATTATCAACAAAACAGAAAATGACAAGTGCTGGAGAGGATGCGGAGAAAGAGGCACACTTATCCACTGTTGGTGGGAATGTCAAATGGTGCAACCACTGTGGAAGGCAGTTTGGCAGTTCCTCAAAAAGCTGAATAAAGAATTGCCATACGACCCAGCAATACCATTGCTAGGTATCTACTCAAAGGACTTAAGGGCAAAGACACAAACGGACATTTGCACACCAATGTTTATAGCAGCGTTATTTACAATTGCAAAGAGATGGAAACAGCCAAAATGTCCATCAACAGACGAGTGGCTAAACAAACTGTGGTATATACATACGATGGAATATTATGCAGCTTTAAGACAAGATAAACTTATGAACCATGTAATAACATGGATGGACCTAGAGAATATTATGCTGAGTGAGTCCAGCCATAAACTAAAGGACAAATACTGTATGGTCCCACTGATGTGAATGGACATTCGAGAATAAACTTGAAATATGTCATTGGTAACAGAGTCCAGCAGGAGTTAGAAACAGGGTAAGATAATGGGTAATTGAAGCTGAAGGGATACAGACTGTGCAACAGGACTAGATACAAAAACTCAAAAATGGACAGCACAATAATACCTAAATGTAAAGTAATCATGTTAAAACACTGAATGAAGCTGCATCTGAGCTATAGGGTTTTGTTTTTTTTTTTACTATTAATACTACTTTTATTTCTTTTCTCTATATTAACATTCTATATCTTTTTCTGTTGTGTTGCTAGTTCCTCTAAACCGATGCAAATGTACTAAGAAACGATGATCATGCATCTATGTGATGATGTTAAGAATTACTGATTGCATATGTAGAATGGTATGATTTCTAAATGTTGTGTTAATTTCTTTTTCTTTTTCCGTTAATAAAAAAAAAAAATCAAATGCTTCGGCACCTCAAAAGACTTTGTCAAAAAGGTGAAGAGGCAACCAACTCAATAGGAGAAAATATTTGGAAATCACACATTGAATAAAGGCTTGATATCCTGTATACATAAAGAAATCATACAACTCAACAACAAAAGAATAAGTAACCCAATTATAAAGTGGGCTAAAGATATAAGTAGACATTTTTCTGAAGAGAAAATATAGATGGCTAAAAAGCATATGAAGAGCTCATTCACATTAGCTATAAGGGAATTGCAGGTCAAGACTACAATGAGATACCACCTCACACCTATAAGAATGGCTGCTATTAAATAAATAGGAAACTACAAACGTTGGAGAGGATGTGGAGAAATTGGGGTACTTATGTACTGCTGGTGGGAATGTATAACTGTATAGTAGCCATGTAAGACAGTCTGGCAGTTCCTCAGAAATCTTAATATTGAGTTGCCCTATGACCCTGCAATACCATTACTCAGTATATATCCAAAAGAGATGAAAGCAGTGACACAAACATAAATATGCACACTGGTGTTCATAGCAGCACTATTTACAAATGCTAAAAGATGGAAACAATCCAAGCCCCGATCAACAGATGAGTGAAGTAACAAAATAAGGTATATACATATGATGGGATATGATGCAGCAGTAAGATGAAATAATGTCCTGAACCACATGAATAAGATGGATGAGCCTTGAGGACATAATGCTGAGTGAAATAAGCCAGACACAAAAGGACAGGTACTGTATAATTCTACTTTTCTAACTATGGTAAAGGTAAAATCAGAGGTCTATAGTACAGAATACAGGAGACCTAGAGATACACAGAAGCTTGAGGAAGGTGAATAGTTTGCTAATGAGGTTGAACTCAATTGTAAGGGAATAGACAGAAATGAATGCGGTTCACTAGTGGGTCTATAAGTAATATTATCATATTGAAGGTGAACATGATTGAAAGGGGTTGTATAGACACGTGTCCCACCAATTAACACTACAAATATAAATAAGTTCCTGCATGAACTACTGCAAAGGTATGAATTTTGTACAAAGAGTGAATAATTTCAGGATATGGGGTAAAAAATGATATTACATGCTCTGGACTATGTTTAACAGGAAAATATCAACAGTACTGCATCGATACCAGGGTACATAACGGGGGGAGGGACAAGAGCTAGGAGGAAGTTTGGATTTTCTATTTGGTAAGGGTGTTTTTATTGGCTATCATTGTTTTGGAAACAACGAAACCATCTACAATTCAGTGCTGATGGACTGTTGACATTGGACATTATACATGAGGCCCAGTAGATAGAGGTGGCTGAAAGATGCACTGACTGAGCAGTAGATTGGTGAACGATGGTGTAAATATATTATCGAACACAGTGCTACTACAAAAAGGAATGGAGTTGTGAGCCATGCAATGATGTGAATGAACCTGTGGGACATTTGGTGAGGCAAAATAAGTCAGAAACAAAGAAGCAAATATTATACAATCTGATTTAGAATATACTTATAAGGAAACCAGGGCCTAGATTGTAAGATTTTATAGCATTCACATTTAGTCCCGAGAGTTATTTCTGAATTTTGTATATGTATAACTCGGCATTTAGAGATAAGAATGATCGGGTCGGGATTAAGGTAATTCAGAATACGGGGGTAAGAAAGACATTGCCTATATATTAGAAACTCACCTACTCATTGAGACCCAAGGAAGAAAGTTTTATTATGTCCAGAAACTAGGTTTTCTGTAGCACATAATCTAACTCAACTTGTCTGGCTAAATCATTTAAACAATCCAAAAACAGGGAGCCCAAAATAGAATGAGAGCCTTTAATCCTATATAGCTTAATGTAATGTTCGGATACATTCCAGAGTATATTAAGCAGATAATCAAAAAGTATTGGCAATGTCCCTTGAGGGATGGGGGAAAACTTATGGAACCATTAAACTTTACCACCAGAGAAACCCCAGATACTGTGCCAAACATTAAGAACACTCAAATCAACAGGCCAAGCCCTTGATCTTGAAGTTTGCTCTTGTGAAGCTTATGTATGTAGCAGAGAAGCTTAGCCTAGCTATAGGTATGCCTAAGGTATGCCAGAGGACCTCTTTTGTTTTTCAGATGTGGCCCTTCTCTCTCTAAGCCCAACTCTGCAAGTGAAACCATTGCCCTCCCCACTACATGGGACATGATATCCAGGCGTGAAAGTCTCCCTGTGGCATGAGAGATGACCCCCAGGGATGAGCCTGGCCCTGGCACTGTGGGATCAACAATGCCATCCTGACCAAAAATGGGGAAAGAAGTGTAATAAATAAACTATCAGTGTCTGAGAGAGCTCAAATAGAGTTGAGAGGCTACACTGGAGGTCACGTTTATGCAAGCAAGCTCCAGTTAGACATTGCTACTTATCATAACTTACCAAACCCCAACCAAAACCATTCCTGCCAATCCTGAAGAACACCTAGTGTATTATATAAGACTGTACAAAGGTTCCATGCACTAGGGTAACTCTCCAAAACCTACACCCTCCAGTTGGGTCCCTGGACCAGGTAAGTCCTGAAATGCAGAGGGGCCAGCCCTTCCAGAACATCAACTACTTCTGTCCCCTTATCCCATATTATTGACAGCCCTTCTTGAAAAAATTAGAATGGGCATAGCTCAAATACCCCAAAAGAGTGGGAGAAAGATCAAAGGTGATGGTAGAGTTACACAAAGAAGGTCAGTTTTAACAAATGAGCATGTGTGCTGAATCATTACACTGATATATCTTTTAGTCTCCTAGCTTTTAGAGTAGCTAAAAATAGAGTAGCTAGAAATAAAAACCTAAAATCGTGGACTTGTAACCCATATCAAACTCTGAAATCTGTTCTATAATTAATTGTTGTGATGTACTTTGAAATTTATTGCTTTTATATATACATATATATATGTATATATAACATATACATATATATATATATATATGTTATTTAAAGAGAATGAGTATAACAAAGAAGATAGGACTTAAATGACTATTACTGCTGAATCATTATATTGATATTTCTGTTGGTCTCCAGTGTCTTAGGGCAGTTAGAAGAAAAAACAAATACTCGTGGAACTGTAACCCATACCAAACTTTAAAATCTGTTCTATAACTACTTGTTAAAATGCACTTGGAAATTTATTGCTTCTTTTGTACAGGTGTTATATTTAACAATTTTTTTAAAGTTTATAAGAAAAAAAGCCAACCCATTTCTGGTATATTATATTCCAGCAGCATTTAGCAAATTAATACATAGTCACAGCACCATTTGTTCAATAGACTATTCTTTCCCAATTGAATGGACTTGGCAGCCTTATTGAAAATCAACTGGCAAGAGGTATGCAGATCTATGTTTGAACTTTCAATTCTACTCCACTGGTCTATATGTCTATCCTTATGCCAGTTCTACACTAGTTTAAATTCTGTAACTTTGTAGTAAGTTTTGAAATCAGGAATTTTGAGTCCTCCTACTTTGTTCTTCTTTTTCAAAGTCATTTGGGCTACTCAGTGCCCTTTGCAAGTCTGTATGAACTTTGCTGAATTCATTTATTATATCTAATAGGTTTCCTGTGGATTCTCTAGGAATTTCTATATATGAATCACATCATCCACATATAGACATAATTTTACTTCTTCCTTTCAATTAGAATGCCTTTTACTTCTTTCTCTTGCCTGACTGCTCTGGTTAGAACTTTCAGTACAACAATGAACAGCAGAGACAGTGAGCATCCTTTTCTTCTTCCTGATCTTAGGGAAAACCTTTCAGTCTTTCACCATTGAGTGTGAGCATGGCTATAGGTTGTTTCTACATACTGTGAAAGTTCCCTTCTAGTCCTAGTTTTCTGAGTATTGTTATCATGAAAAGATACTGGATTTATCAAATATCTTTTCTGCATCAAGTGAGATGATGGTGTCGCTTTTCTCCTTCCTTTGATTACTGTGGTGTATTACACTGATTGATTTTCTTATGTTGAATTGTCATTGCATTCCTAAAATAAATTTACCAGTATCTTGTTGAGTTTTTTTTTTATCAGTAATTATAGGGAATACTTGTTTGTAACTTCTTTTTCATGTACTATCTTTATTTGCCTTGGTAATGTTGGCCTCATAGAATGGTTTGGAAGTAATCTCTCTCCTTCTCTTTTTTGGGGTGGAAAAGTTTGAGAAGGACTGATGTTAAATTTTTTTTAAATGTTTGGTAGACGTCATCAGTGAAACCATCCAGTCCTGGACTTTTCTTTGTAGGGAAGTTTTTAATTACAGATTCAGTATCTTTATTGTTACAGGTCTGTTATGATTTTCTGTTTCTTCCTATGTCAGATTGGGTGAGTTGTATGTTTCCAGAAATTTATCCATTTCAGATGGGTTTTTTAATTTGTTGATATATAATTATTTATGCTACCCTTTCACAATCTTTTTTATTTCTTTAAATTCAGTAGCAATGTCCCCCCTTTTTAGTCCTGATTTCAGTTATCTGTACCCTCTCTCCTTTTTTGTTAGTCTGACTAAAAGTTCAATTTTTTAAATTGATATTTCAAAAAAATGCAACTTTGGGTTTTATTGATACTATTGTTTTTCTATTCTGTATGTGATTTATCTCTGCTCTAATCTTTACTATCTCATTCCTTCTATTAACTTTGGATTTAGTACAGTCTTCTTCTACTTTCTCTCAGTGTGAAGTTAGGTTAATAATTTGTCAATCTTTTTTCTTTTTTAATGCAGGTATTTAGAAATGAAAGTTTACCTCTGAGCAAGTTCTTTTCTGTATCTCACATGTTCTTTTTGTTTTCATTTATCTCAAGATATTTCCTAGTTTCCCATGTAATTTGTTCTTTGACCCACTGCTTGTTTAAACATGTGTTGCTTAATTTCCACATATTTGTAATTTTCCAGGTTTCCTTCTGTTCTTGATTTCTACCTTTGTTCCACTGTGGTCTGAGAAGATATTTCACAAAATTTCAATATTTTTAAGTTTATTAAGATTTGATTTGCGGCCTAAACCGCATATCCGATAAGCATTTACTATTCAGAACATATAAAGACTTCTATAACTCAACAATAAAAAGACAAAAAGCCCAATTTAAAAATGGGCAAGACTGGAATAAACTTTTTCCAAAGAAGATATACAAATGACTGATAAACACATGAAAAGATGCTCAATATCATTAGCCATTAAGGAAATGCAAAAACAAAATCACTAAGTTATCACCTCACACACACTAGAATGGCTATTTAAAAAAAAAAAAACAGAAAATAACAAATGCAGATAAAGATGCAGAGAAATAGGAACTCTTATACATTGCTGGTGGAAATGTAAAATGATGCAGCCACTGTGGAAAACAGTTTCATGATTGCTCAAAAAGTTAAACACAGAAGTACCAAATGACACAATACCCCACTCTAGGTATACACCCAAAAGAACTGAAAGTCAGGACTTGGACAAATATCTACATACAAATGTTCTTAGCAGCTTATTCACAATAGCTACAGGTTGGAAGTAACCTAAATGTCCATTAACAAATGAACAGAAAACAAAATGAAGTATATACATACAGTCTCCTGTATTTTAGCCTTAAAAAAGAAGAATGTTTTGATGGATGCTACTACTTGAAGACATCATGTTAAATAAAATAAATCAGACATAAATGTTTAGAAATGTTATGATCCCACTTCTATGAAATGGCTAGAATATGAAAACCCAAAGAGACAGAAAGTAAAGAGCAGGTTACTAGGAGCAGAGGCAGAAGAGAAAGGCACTGGGGAGTTAATGACAAAAGGGTATAGGGTTTCTGTTTGGTTTGATGCGAGAGCTCTGATAATGGATGGTAATGAGTATAGCACATGATTGCGAATGTAATTAACAGAACTGAATGGTATGCTCAAAGCAGTAGAGACAGGAAAGCACATGTTGTATATATGTTTCCACAATTAAAAAAAAAAAGGCCAACTCAGGAAACAATGAAAATTAAACGCAATGTATGATCATGGACTGTATTTAATAATAAGAAAATGATCAAAGGACGTTACTGTGACATAAGAAAAAACTGGAATACAGACTGCTTCACTTTATATCAGTGTTAAATTTCTTGAATTAATAACTGTATTTAGGGGAGTTACATAGGTGAATATCCTTGTTCTTAGGAAATGTACATGAAAGTACTTTGTGTTCAAGGAGCATGATGTGCACTGCCTACTCTCAAATGTTTATAAAATAGACAGAATGATATGGTAAATGTGGCAAAACGTTAAAATTGGTGGATGTGGGTATCTGGGGATGAAGTATGTTGAAGTTCTCTGTGTAGGGTTTTTTATTATTTTCGCAATTGCCCTGGAAGTTTCAAATTATCTCAAAATAAAAAATTTAAGTAAAAAAAAAAAAAGGATAACCTGAATCAAATTATGACGAAACACCAGACAAATATTTAGAATATGAAGAATTGATACATATTCTAAAAAATAACTGCTCTGTAATCTTCAAAATTATCAAGGTGAAGAAGGTCAAAGAAAGACTGCAGAATTGTTCCAAACTGAAAGAGACTAAAGAGACATGACAAATAAATACCTCTGATTCTAAACCAGACCATTTTGATATAAAGGACATTAATGGCACAACTGAGAAAACTTGTATGGGGCCTGAGGATTACATGGTCGTAATGCATCAACGTTAATTTCCTGATTTTGATGGCTGCATTGTGGTTATTGTAGGACAGTGCCCTTGTCTGCAAGAAACACTGTAAGCCATTCAGTGGTAATGGGACATGCATCTAGCAACTTACTCTCACATGGTTCAGAGAAAAAAGGTTCCTTATATTTGCTACTTCTCTACAAGGTTGAGACTGTTTTAAAATAAAATAAAAATTATATTATAAAGATCACATTTTTAATTTCCAGAGTACTTTCTTTTATTGATCCTTTTTATGGCATCTTGATATTTTTTCATGAATATAATTTCTTCTCTTACCTCTCTGAGACAATTCCTTACACTTAGTTTCTTAAACATTTTCTTCTGTTTTCAATATTATCTCTTTACTCCAAGTTCCTTTTTTGTCATTATGTGTTTTATCTTTATATCTTTCACACTGGAGCATTTCCCCATAGCCCATCCATTTGACAAATGAGGTACGAAGAGCCAATTGGACAACTCAGTAATGCAAAGGAAAACAACTCAATTAAAAAAATGGGTAAATAATCTGAAAAGCCAGTTCTCCAAGGAAGAAATACAAATAGCCACTAGGTACATGAAAATATGTTTGATATCATTAGCCATCAGGGAAATGCATATCAAAACCACAATGAGATATTACTTCATACTCACTAGGATGGCTAGGAAAAAAAAGTCAGATAATAACAAGTGTTAGTGAGGATGTGAATATATTTGAACCCTCAAACACTGCTGTGGGAATTTAAATGGTGTGGCCACTTTGGAAAACATAATGGCAATTCCTCAAACTATTAAACACAGAGTTGCCATATAACCCAGCAATTGCACTCCTAGGTACTATACCCATAGATCCCCACACAAAGTTGTATACAAAGGTTTATAGCACCAAAAGATGGAAACAACCTAAGTGTCCATCAGCAGATGAATGGATTAACAAATGCGGTATATTCATCCATGCAATGGAATATTATTCAGCCATAAAAAGGGATGAAGTACTGATAAATGTACAACACTGATAAAACTTGAAAACATATGCTAAGTAAAACACGCCAGTCACAAAAGACTACATATGATATGACTTCATTCATATAAAATGTCCAGAACAGAGAAATCTGTAGAAACAAAGTATTAGTGGTTGCTTTGGGATAAGGAAGGGGAAATCAGAAGGTGGTGAAGGTGATAGCTAAAAGGTACTGGGTTTCTTTTCGAGGTGATAAAAATATTCTAAAACTGACTGTGGTAACAATTTCAAATCTCTGTGAATAAACTAAAATCCATTGAATAGTACATTTAAATAGGTGAATCATAACTCAATAAAACTGTTTAAAAAAAAAAGAATAAATCCTGGCTTTCTGGCAGAATGGCTGCCTCTAGGAATGGGGCAGGAAATATGCAAGATAAGCCTAGAACATCCTTTTTTTTTTATTAATTAAAATTTTTTTTAAAAAAATATAACAACAAACGCAAACATTGCTACCTTTTGATCATTCTATTCTATATATATAATCAGTAATTCACGATATCATCACATAGTTGCATGTTCATCATCATGATCATTTCTTAGAACATCTGCATCAATTCAGAAAAAGAAATAAAAAGACAACAGAAAAAAATTTCATACATACCATACTCCTTACCCTTCCCTTTCATTGATCACTAGCATTTCAATCTAAATTTATTTTAACATTTGTTTCCCCTATTATTTATTTTTATTCCACATGTTTTACTCATCTGCTGATAAGGTAGAGAAAAGGAGCATCAGACACAAGGTTTTCACAATCATACAGTCACACTGTGAAAGCTATATCATTATACACTCATCTTCAAGAAACATGGCTACTGGAACACAGCTCTACATTTTCAGGCAGATCCCTCCAGTCTCTCCATTAAATCTTGACAAACAGGGTGATATCTATTTAATGTGTAAGAGTAAACTCCAGGATAACCTCTCAACTCTGTTTGGAATCTCCCAGTCACTGACACTTTATTTTGTCTCATTTCGCTCTTCCCCCTTTTGGTTGAGAAGGTTTTCTCAATCCCTTGATGCTGAGTCTCAGCTCATTCTAGGGGTTTTCGCAATTCCTTGATGCTGAGTCTCAGCTCATTCTAGGATTTCTGTCCCACGTTGCCAGGAAGATCCACACCCCTGGGAGTCATGTTCCACATAGGCAGGGGGAGGGCAGTGAGTTTGCTGGTTGTGTTGGCTGGAGAGAAAGAGGCCACATCTGAGCAACAGAAGAGGTTTTGTTGGGGGTGAGTCTTAGGCCTAATTTTAAGTAGGCTTGACCTATCCTTTGTGGGGTTAAGTTTCATATGAACAAACCCCAAGATTGGGGGCTCAGCCCACAGCTCTGGTTATCCGCACTGCTTGTGAGAATATCAAGAATTCAACTTGGGGAAGTTGAATCTTCCTCCTTTCTCACCATTCCCCAAAGGGGGCTTTGCAAATACTTTTTATTCACTGTTCAAACCACCCTGGGATTTATCGGGGCATCACTCTGGACAAACCAACAAAATCTCCTGTCCTACTCAAGGTTCCATGTACTTATGGTGTTCAATTAAGCTGTCTACATAAGTTATACTAGGAAATGCACTAGTCAAAATATAAATTTTGTACCAAATAAACATTTTTTGTTTTAGTCTCACACTTAAGGTAAAATTTTAAAATATTAATTATCATCTATTTTCAACCCCCTGCAGTAATGACATTCCTTTGTTTTTCCTCATGCAAAAACATTTTTTTTTAATTTGTACATTTAGTCCCTATCATTATACACTCTAGGCATTCCTTGATTATACCATCTCAGTCTTAATCGTCTATCTTTCTTTCTGATTTCATTTGTGCCCCTAGCCCTCCTCCATCATTCACACATTCAGCTTCATTCAGTGTTTTAACCTAATTGTATTACAGTTAGGTAGTATTGTGCTATTTCTGAGTTTTTACAATCAGTTCTGTTGCACAATCTGCATTCCTTCAGCTCCAATTAACCAACATCTTACCCTATTTCTATCTCTGATGGTCTCTGTTACCCGTGACATTCTCCAAGTTTATTCACTAATGTCAGTTCCTATCAGTGAGACCTACAGTACTTGTCCTTTTCTTTCTGGCTAATCTTATTCAGTATAATGTCCTTAAGGTCCATCCATGTTGTTACATACTTCATAACTTTATTCTGTCTTACAGCTGCATAATATTACATCATATGTATATACCACAGTTTGTTTAGCCACCCATCTACGGATGGACATTTTGGCTGTTTCCATCTCTTCACAATTTTAAATAATGCTGCTACCAGGTCATATGGCAATTCTATATTTAGCTTCCTCAAGAACCGCCAAACTGCCTTCCACAGCGGTTGTACCATTTGACATTCCCACCAACAGTGGATAAGTTGTCTCTTTCTCCACATCCTCTCCAGCACTAGTCATTTTCTGTTTTATCGATAATGGCCATTCTGGTGGGTGTGAGATAATAGCTCATTGTGGTTTTGATTTGCATTCTAGAACATTCTTTAGTACGAGAAATTAAGGATATACTAAAAAAGGGGAGGGGGTTGGGGCGCCTATGTCTTAAGAGCCAACTAAAAGAGGTCCCATTGGCCAAAGCTGGAACAATTTGAGCAAACAAAATAAAGCAGAACTGGATTATAACCTAAAGTACAAAATAAAGATACATGAATCCATGTTGATAATAATAAATGATTGGATAAATAAAATGGGAGAAACAAATGCCCTGTGCATAAGAATTACAAATAGTTTATATAGATAGGGGAAGCATAAATCCCTGCACCCTAAGTGTGAGTGGTACATAGTGACTTCTTTTCAAAGAGTATGGTATGGAAAAGGAGAAAAAAAAGAGCAACTTTACAGAGGAGAAATCTGATAAACACTACTTCAGCCAGGTAACTGAGGTCAACATTAATAGTAATAAGTCATGTTGATTGTATGTACCCTTGATATGAAGTGATGAAATGGTACATTATCTATGTGATCTTTCTCCCTAAAGCTCATAACCCCAGTCTAATGATGAGAAAAACTATAGGCAATACCTAGCTTAGGGACACTCTACAAAATACCTGACCAGTACTCCTCAAAACTATCAAGTCATTAAAAACAGAGAAAGCCTGAGAAGCTGTCACAGCTAAGAGGTGCCTAAGGACTGACCACTAAATCTAACATGGTTTCCCAGACGGGCTCCTAGAACAGAAAAGCAGCATAAGGTAGAAACAAAGGAAATCTGAATAAAGTATAGGATTTAGTTAGTAATAATGTATCAGTAATAGTTCATTAATTATAATAAATGTACCATATTAATGTAGGATATTAATAATATGGAAAACTGGGTGTTGGGTATATGAGAACTCTCTGTACTATCTTTGCCATTTTCCTATAAACCTGAAACTATTCTAAAGACAAAGTTTACTGAGAAGGAAAAAAAAATTGGAAGCGTTGAAAGTGTCATGTTTGGGTTTGACTTGTCAATTAGCAGGTTTCCAAAGCTATTTCACTGGGAGACTGCCAAATGTTAGTATATGTAGGTCTTTTCTTTGGTTTCTGAAGAAGAATCATATACTCTTCTAGAAAGGGGTGCAGGTATATAATACCAGGCAGCCAGCTTCTGAAAGAAGAATAGTTGAAGAGGTGGGGGTAGGATCTCACCTTTCAATACGAAGAATTTCCCTTAATTCCACTGCTTTGAGTATGATATCTCATCCCTGATCTATGTTATATCTGATGTCCCCAAGTCTTGAGCTTCTCTGGTTTCATTTTCCAAAGAAAAACTTGTAGTTTTCTGAGGATTTGGCAGAGGGGCAGTCTTCTGATTGCATGAGCTAGGACTCTCAGAGGATTTAAACCTTATTTTAGAATTCTTCATTTGCCCTCGTATAAAAGCATCCATCTCTTACCCAAAATAAAAGTACACTAAATATTCATACATACACATCTCAGAGAGGAATGTAATTACTTAGTTCAGTACAGTTTCTTCCTGAGGACCTCTCTTCTTTTGTCTTACTGCGTCTACACTTCTTTTTTATTCTATGGACCAGGGTCCTTTTGGACATTCTTAAATCTCAGTCTTAGCAGTTCCACTTTTATAACACTCATCTGATCGCTTCTTCTATGTTTCCTTCATGATACTTCCTTTTTATTCCATATATTTATTACTATGAACATGTGTACATTCATGCATCAAACATTACTGATCATCTACTATGTACCAGGCACTGTACTAGGCACTAGGTTACAATAACAAATAAGACAATATCCATTACCAAAATGAGCCAGATGTCTCATAGGGGAGATGGACGAGTAAACTTAAAATTACAAATATCATGGTATGTACTAACTAATATATGTATTCAATGCTATGGAGTCAAAGAAGAAGGAATTCAAATCAGACTGAGGAAGGAGTCTATTAATTGGGGCAGGATGGTCTACTCTAACAAATATTCCAATAATTTCTTTATGGCACAAACAAGAAAGAAGTCTATTTATAGTTCATATAACAATCAAGTTAGGTATTCCAAATCTGCAGCCAACTTTAGAGCAGTGGAAGGACCCAGATTTCTTCCACCTTGGTTCTCCACCATTTCCTAGGGCAGTGCTACTCAAAGCACCCATCTAGGAGGAGAACATAGATGAACGCGCTGCCTCCTTCATGGAGAAAGACCTGGTACAAAATAATGTCAGCTCATCAGCTAAACACAACTCCTTATCTCAGCACGGACCAATAACAACTCAAGAAAGGCATCTGGTTGGTGGACCATACTTTGATTAGCAGTGCCTTAGGGTGTGGTCCTCATCCATATGGTCAAAGTTGGGTTTCAGCCATACTTAAGGTTGAGCCAGCAGTAAGGGAAAAGAGAAAGGAGAAGAAGAATGTCTGGTCTATAAAAAACACAGACCTGAAAGTGGCACAAATCATTTATGTTCATACTCCTTTAATGAGCTTAGTCACATAGCCATATCTAGTTGCAAAGGCTAAATGGATTTTAGTATACAACTGGTAGTCTTTACTATAGGAGGCAGAGAAAACTTCCTGAAAAGGTGTTGCCTGAAAGATGAGCAGGATTTTGCCAGAAGACAAAGAAGAGCACTCCAAAGAATGGGAATCCCATGCGAAAAGACCAGGGAACAAGAAATAGCTTGCTGATTGCAGACTCCAAAGTTTTGACGAGGGAGACACCATTGCCAAGTGACTTTATTTCACCTCAACCAAAAACAAAAGGAATTCAGTTTCCTGTTACCCCTGTCAGACCCACGCCTCTATCCTTACAGCTTATAAGGAAAACCAGGGAACTCAGCCAAAGAATGCAACACTCCATTAGTGCAGGCATAATCAGTATCTAAAACAAAAGTCCTTCCCTACCCCCCATCATTTTCTATCTCTTAAGCAATCATAAGACTTGAAAGAAATAAAAGATCCTTAGGAAAAATCAAGGATTCCTGCTCCACAAGGATTAACAAAATACTTCTATTTTTCTGTTGGAAATAATTTATCTTCAAAATTAGTCTAAAAATACAAAATAAAATAACATAATTAAATTTATATTTCTGATTCCCGGTGACAAAATTAATTTTAATTGTTTAGTTCTTACATGATGATAAAAAACATAAATTGACTTTAATAATGTAGATATACCATTCTTTTCTCTTAACAATACTGCTCAAATCCATGTTCTTTCTCCTGCTGAAATTACCTTTCTATGCTCAAGGGAGCAATAAGGTGACTCTCGAAGGTAAGAGCAAAGTACTGACAGAAAAATTAGCTTTTTGGCGTAATTAAACAATTTAAAAATATTTTTGCTCCGAATTTAAGTAGAATCTTTTTTAAAAAACTGCACTCTTGGTATTTCTCTGGAACTTTGAGTAGCTCTGTGACACCTAGATCCCAGAAACAGAGTGTTGCAGACCTGAATGCTAGCGTATCTATATATAATAATAGTTGAAGCAACCAAAAGAGATCAGGCCTCAACTGGAGTTTAAAACAAAGCCAGGGTGGGCCACGGTGGCTCAGCAGGTAAGAGTGCTTGCCTGCCATGCCCGAGGACCCGGGTTCGATTCCTGGTGCCTGCCCATGTTAAAAAAAAAAAAAAAAAAAAGATAAAACGAAGCCAATCTGTTGGGTCTAAGGTAAATTAGAATGCAGGGCAAAAGATGATAGTATATGTACTCTAGACCTTCAGCTCCTGTATGGGATCAAGGACAGAGAAGTTTATTATGTCTAGGACCTAAATCTTCTGTAACACACAATCTAAATCAACCTCTATGGATAGCTCATTTAAACAACCCAAACTCCTGGAGTCCAAAACAGGAACGAGGCCTTATAATTCTCTATAGCTCAATATAATACCAGGATACATCTCAGACTATGGTGGACTGAAAATTAAAAATTAATTTAAAAAAAATTAGTAGAGTCAACTGAGGATCTGAAGGGGAAATATATATATGGAACTATTAAGCTTTCCCATTTGGGAAACCCCAGGTACCCTCTCAACTACTGGGGACTCCCAAGAAAATAGGTCAAGCCCCATATTTTGAGGCTTGCCTTTATGAAACTTATTTCTGTAGGGGAGAAGCTAAGACTACTCATAATGAGGCCTATGAGTTGCTTCCAGGAAGTCTCTTCGTTGGTCAGATGTGCGCTCTCTCTCTCTCCCTCTCTAAGCCCAACTCTGCAAAGAAAATTGTTGCCCTCCCTATTATATGGCACAAGCCATTCAGAGGTGAAAATCCACCTGATAATGTGGAGTTTGACTCCTGGGGATGAGTCTGGCCCTGGCACTGTGGGATGGACAACACCTTCCTGACAAAAAGGGGGAAAAGAAGTATCATAAGGGACTTCCGGAGAAGATGGTGGCTTAGTAAGACGTGTGGGTCTTAGTTCCTCCTCCAGAAAAGCAACTAAAGAAACAGAAACAATACGAAACAGCTCCCGGAGCCACGACAGAGACCAAAAAGACAGCGTACCCCATTCTGGAACGGCTGAACGGGCAGTGAGAATCCGCTGCGGTGAGATACCCGAGGGGCGTGCGTTTTCCCAGCCGGGGCGGCTGGCGACTGGGGACCCCTCCACACATGTGGCTCCCCGGTCTGACTGGGAACGTTGGATAGCGGGGCCCTCCCGTCACGCTTGGCGTCTCGGGCCAGCTGGGCAATTTGGACCGGCACTCCCCTAAGCCGCGGCGGCCGGCGACCTCCTCCTCCACGCGCGGTTTCCCAGGGCCGACTGCGAGATTCGGATTGGCAAGTTAAAGGAGCCAGAGCATCTTTTACTGGTGGGCCCCCGCAGACAGACGAGCACCATGAGCGCCACCTACTGGGCAGGAAAAGAAAAACCGAGCCCAGAGATTTCACAGAAAAACCTTTCAACCAGCCGGGTCCCACACTCAGGGAAATCTGATCAAATGCCCAGACACCAGCAGAAAATAATGGAAGACGCTCGAAAAATTGAAGATATGGCCCAGTCAAAGGAACAAACCAATAGCTCAAATGAGATACAGGAGCTGAGACAACTAATGCTGAATATATGAACAGAAATGGAAAAACTCTTCAAAAACCAAATCAATAAATTGAGGGAGGACATGAAGAAGACATGGGCTGAACAAAAAGAAGAAATAGAAAATCTGAAAAAACAAATCACAGAACTTATGGGAGTGAAGGACAAAGAAGAAAAAATGGAAAAAACAATGGATACCTACAATGGTAGATCTAAAGAGACAGAAGCTACAATTAGTGAACTGGAGGATGGAACATCTGAATTCCAAAAAGAAACAGAAACCATAGGGAAAAGAATGGAAAAACTTGAGCGGGGGATCAGGGAACTGAATGACAATATGAAGCGCACAAATATACGTGTTGTGGGTGTCCCAGAAGGAGAAGAGAAGGGAAAAGGAGGAGAAAAACTAATGGAAGAAATTATCACTGAAAATTTCCCAACTTTTATGAAAGACCTAAATTTACAGATCCAAGAAGTGCAGCGCACCCCAAAGAGAATAGACCCAAATAGGCGTTCTCCAAGACATTTACTAGTTTGAATGTCAGAGGTCAAAGAGAAAGAGAGGATCTTGAAAGCAGCAAGAGAAAAACAATCTGTCACATACAAGGCAACCCAATAAGACTATGTGTAGATTTCTCAGCAGAAACCATGGAAGTTAGAAGACAGTGGGATGATATATTTAAATTACTAAAAGAGAAAAACTGCTAACCAAGACTTCTATATCCAGCAAAACTGTCCTTCAAAAATGAAGGAGAAATTAAAACATTTATAGACAAAAAGTCACTGAGAGAATTTGTGACCAAGAGACCAGCTCTGCAAGAAATACTAAAGGGAGCACTAGAGTCAGATACGAAAAGACAGAAGAGAGAGGTATGGAGTAAAGTGTAGAAAGAAGGAAAATCAGATATGATATATATAATACAAAAGCCAAAATGGTAGAGGAAAATATTATCCAAACAGTAATAACACTAAAAGGTAATGGACTGAATTCCCCAATCAAAAGACATAGAATGGCAGAATGGATTACGACCCAGCAATACCACTGCTAGGTATCTACTCGAAGGACTTAAGGGCAAAGACACAGACGGACATTTGCACACCAGTGTTTATAGCAGCATTATCTACAATTGCAAAGAGATGGAAACAGCCAAAATGTCCATCAACAGACGAGTGGCTAAACAAACTGTGGTATATACATACAATGGAATATTATGCAGCTTTAAGACAGAATAAACTTATGAAGCATGTAATAACATGGATGGACCTAGAGAATATCATGCTGAGTGAGTCTAGCCAAAAACTAAAGGACAAATATTGTATGGTCCCACTGATGTGAACCGACATTCGAGAATCAGCTTGGAATATATCATTGGTAACAGAGACCAGCAGGAGTTAGAAACAGGGTAAGATAATGGGTAATTGGAGCTGAAGGGATACAGACTGTGCAACAGGACTAGATACAAAAACTCAAAAATGGACAGCACAATAATACCTAAGTGTAATGTAACTATGTTGGAACACTGAATGAAGCTGCACCTGAAATATGGTTTTTTGTTTGTTTGTTTGTTTGTTTGTATCTTTTGTTTTTGTTTTTTTCTTTTTCCTTTTTTTATATATATATTTTTTTAGTAGTATTATTATTTTAATTCTCTTCTCTATATTAACATTCTATATCTTTTTCTGCTGTTTTGCTAGTTCTTTTCCTAAATCGATGCAAATGTACTAAGAAATGATGATCATACATCTATGTGATGATACTAAGAATTACTGAGTGCATGTGTAGAATGGAATGATTTCTAAATGTTGTGTTAATTTCTTTTCTTTTTTTTGATTAATAAAAAAAATTAAAAAAAAAAAAAAGAAGTATCATAAAATAAGGCATCAGTGGCCAAGAGGTATCAAAGAGTCAAGAGGCTATTCTGGAGGGTACTCTTACACAAGCTTCAGTTAGATAGTTAGATGGTTTGCTGAACACCAATCAACGTCACTTCTGCTGACTCTTAAGAATACCTAGGGCTCAAACTGAGAATCTATAAAGGTTTCATGCACTAAGTTTGCCTTTCTGGAACAAATAATTCCCAGATAAATCCTGAAACTCACAGGAACAGCCTCTCCAGGATTATTAATTAATTACATCTCCCTATCCTTTAGTGTGGATACCCCTTCTCAAGATGAAAAAGTCAGAACAGGCATTGTCCAAAGATCCCTATAGACTGGGAGAAGGATTAAAGGAGAAGGAGGAGGTATAGCAGAGAAAAGGAGATTTAACAAATGAGTATCGCTGCTGAATCACTATATTAATATTTCTTCTAGCCTTCAGTGTTTTTGAGCAGCTAGAAGGAAAAATCTGAGATCATGGAATGGTAGCCCATGACAAACTCTGGGATCTGTTTTGTAACTACTTGTTGAAATGTGCCTTGAAAATTATTGCTTTTTTCTTTCTTTGTTTTGTTTATATATTATACAATAAAAAAAGTCTTTTATAAAAAGGGTAACATAAGAAATCCTTGTGGTGATGCAACCGTTCAGCATGTTCACTTTATCAATGTCAATATATCAGTCGTGACATCACACTATAGTTTTGCAAGATGTCACTGCTGGGGGGGACAAAGTAACTGGTACATGGGATCTCTGCATTATTTTTTACAACTGCATGTAAATCTGTAATTATGTCAAAATAAAGAGTTAAATACACAAAAAAATACATTCTTTGATTTAACAATGCTATACATTAAGCGAGTAGCATATATGCATCAGCATTAGTTTCTATGGATCTAGTTTTTTCTCAAGTTCAATCTCTAAGTGAGAGAAGAACACTTTTTTCTTACCTTTTTTCCTTTACACATGTGATAAGGAACAGACTTCTCGGAGCTTACTCATGATGCTTGTTGCACCACTAGCCAGTCCCACTGATTCAGTAAGTTATGTTTGATCCTAAAGAAAAAATACATTTTCCATTACATTTGCTAGAGCAATAAATCTTAGTTTTCTTCATACAACTCTACCATACTTAGACAAATAAAAGCTGTAGGACTTAAACAATAAATTACAATTACACATTTGGATTCAAAGACCGGACCAGCAAGGAATGAGAAGCAGACACATATTTTAGTCTAAGAAGATCAAAAGTTAAATGTTTCAATGAACTGTTAAGAATTTTTTAAAACATTTCTTGATTTCAATGGCTAATACAAAGAGAAACATCAACAACAGGCACTTTCTACTCAATTATTTTAACTGTTAATTCATAAAAATATCACTTCTTTTATATTACAACAGGCCCTCTGTGCTGGTTTGAAAGGATGTATGGACCCTAGAAAAACCATGTTTTAATCAAAATCCCATTTCATAATGGTAGAATACTCCCTATTCAATACTGTATGTTTGAATCTGTAATTAGATAATCTCCCCGGAGATGTGATTTAATCAAGAGTAGTTGTTAAACTGGATTAGGTGACAACATGTCTCTACCCATTTGGGTGGGTCTTGATAAGTTTCTGGAGTCCTATAAAAGCGGAAACATTTTGGAGAAAAAAAGAGATTCAGAGAGAGCACAGCAGAACAACATAGCCACGAGAAGCACAGTCCACCAGCCAGCGATCTTTGGAGAGGAAGAAGAAAAATGCCTCCCAGATGCCTCCCAGGGAGCTTCACGAAACAGGAAGCCAAGAGAAGAAGCTAGCAGATGATGCCGTGTTCACCATGTGCCCTTCCAGATGAGAGAGGAACCCTGACCATGTTCACCATGTGTCTTTCCAGATAAGAAACTCTGACGGTGTTCACCATGTGCCCTTCCACTTGAGAGAGAAACCCTGAATTTCATCAGCCTTTTTGAACCAAGGTATCTTTCCCTGGATGCCTTAGATTGGACATTTCTATAGACTTGTTTTAATTGGGACATTTTCTCGGCCTTAGAACTGTAAACTAGTAACTTACCAAATTCCCCTTTCTAAAAGCCATTCTGTTTCTGGTATATTGCATTCTGGCAGCTAGCAAACTAGAACACCCTCTAAACATTCAAAGATAACAAAACTGTGTCTTCACAAGAATGCCCTTTATTAGTGTGATTTTTATGCTTTACGCACTGAATTCTTAAATTGAGTTTTTAAAGTATCCTGCTGAGAGTTCTATTGCCAAACAACTGTTTTTTCCCTCAACTGGAGTATCTTAGGAATCCAATCCCCCTTCACTGCTAAGAAACAATGGCTCTATTAGTCCAATATTCACCTTTACTATCAGACAAAGCTTTCTCAAACGTTATTTCCTTTTCCTGAATGTATGACAATCTCCATGAAGTTATAGAAGTTCAATTTAAATGCCTCTATAACTGCTTAGAGACTGTTTGAAATTATTTAAGGGCCTAATTTAGCCTTGCACAAGATTAGTAATTGAAACTAAACAGAATAAAACTAAGGCTAAGAATCTTATATTGTCTGTATAAAATTTCTACCATCTAATCATATCATTTTCAGAGCAGAAAAGTATCTTAGAGATGTTCTAGTAAGTATCTTTAATTTTAAAGATAAATTGGAGCACCAAAAGAAATTTCCTGACATTATTACAGATACATTTCCATTATCTGCTAGAAAATGACAGGCTTACTAAAAAAGATATTAAGAAAAAAGGTCTAAAATTCACTCCAGAGACCAATAAATAATATGGAATGAAAATCATTGGTCAAATATCTTCCTATCCTGAGAACTTAAAAAAATATGAACATATATTCTAAATGAGAAGAGCTGTTGATGCTAAGAAACTGACATATCTATCAAAAATAAGGACTAAACATATCAGAAGACTGAAAGGGCTGTATGGGGTAGAAAAGTCATGGTCTAAAAGAGAATAGGGTAAGTGTAAGGTTCTCTTCACGCCCAGCTAATTGAAGGAAAAAAAAAGTAAACATACAGATTCAAAGTCAAATGCTATGTTATATATAAGGAAGGTAAGTTCAATAATGTTATATAACATTCCCAAATTTCATAGGTTTTTCTTCTGGAATTATATTCCCATGTGTTCCCCCAAGCAGCTGAAATATGGCTGGAGAAAAAAAAACACAAGATGGTGAGGTATGATGTCGCACTACATTTTCCTCAGTTAATACTTTTCCAAAGATGACTATTTGACACCTATTTCTTCCTCATCAAACCTCCAGCAGGTACTTTCCTACCTCACAATCAGCTGATGATCCTGTTTCTTATTTTACTGTATTTAATCCAACGTAAGAAACCAACAATAAGACAACACTATTTTACCACTAAGTAAGAAAAAAAAGGGTCCCAAGTTAAACACATGCCTTGATAACTATCCTGTACTACACATCTATCAATCACATCAATTCCTCACTGCTTGGAAGTTTATTCATCTGATAGATTTGGTAATCCTCCAGCTTTCAGTTACATGGTGTTCTAGTTTGCTAGCTGCCAGAATGCAACACACCAGAGACGGACTGGCTTTTAATAAAAGGGATTTATCTTGTTAGTTCTTCAGAGGAAAGGCAGCTGATTTCCATTGAGGTTCTTTCTTACGTGGAAGGCACAGGATGGTCTCTGCTGGTCTTCTCTCCAGGCCCCTGAGTTCCAACAACTTTCCCCAGGGTGAATTCTTTCTGCATCTCCAAAGGCCTGGGCTGAGCTGCAAGTGCTGAGATGAGGAATGCCGAGCTGCTTAGGCTGTGCTAGGTTGCGTTCTCTCATTTAAGCACCAGCCAATTAAACCAAACATCACTCATTGCAGCAGACATACCTCCTAGCCGACTGCAGATGTAACTAGCAACAAATGAGGTTCATGTATCATTGGCTTATGTCCGCAGCAACAAGACTAGGTATGCTCACCTGGCCAAGTTGACAAGTGAATCTAACTACCACACATGGTTTAGTATATGATAGAGCACTCTATTGCAACCGAGTAACAAAATTTAACATGATATTTACTTATAGTTATTTTCCTTTCTTGGGTCCTAAAAAGTATTTAGTTGTTCCTTCATAGAAAGAAATACTGGATTGTGGTTAATTTTCTAATGACGGATATTTATTTCACTAACATAAAATGTATGCCTACTGCTATGTTTCTGTACCATCCTACACCTAACTATTCATTTCAATGCCAAATCACAGTGTAATTTTTGAAGACATTTTAAACTGCAATTAAGCAACACACAGATTACAAAAAAAAAACACCAATAACTAACACTACACCAACTCTGACCAAGTTTGGATATCAAGACTGTCACCCTGTCACAAGTAACTGTGAGATGCCATCAAATGAAATCTACAACATAATGTCAAAGACGTTAAAATGTGAAAACGTGCAGCATAGAACTACTGAAATACTACACTTTTCACATTTATATCTATAGTACACCTAAATTTATTCTTGTGTAAAGCATGAGTTATAGACTGAACTTTTTTGTTCCTAGAAGGCTACACAATTAATTATTCATACAATCATTGAACAGACCAGCTTTGGCTCTCTGGTACAAAATACCTCCTTTAACATATCCAAAATTCTGTAGGTATTTTAACTGATAATTCTGGACTTCCTATTTTGTCTCCTTATTCTGTTACTCTATTTGTATCACAAATATTTGTGTCATACCCTTTCCATTACTACAGCTATATAATATATTATATGCATTTGTGTGTATACATAATTGCACTTCTAGTTCCTCCCTTCAACAGTCCTCTTTTTTCAGACTTTTTAAAAACTTTAGACATGTTTAGCATTTTAAAAATCCTCATTGTAGGACTTCCGGAGAAGATGGCGGCTTAGTAAGACGCGCGGGTCTTAGCTCCTCCTCCAGAAAAGTAACTAAAGAAACAGAAACAATATGAAACAGCTCCCGGAGCCACAATAGAGACCAAAAAGACAGCGTACCCCATTCTGGAACGGCTGAAGGGGCAGGGAGAATCCGCTGTGGTGAGATAGCCAAGGGGCGCGCGTTTTCCCGGCCGGGGCGGCTGGCGACTGGGGTCCCCTCCACACACGTGGCTCCCCGGTCTGAGTGGGAACGTTGGATAGTGGGGCCCTCCCGCCACGCTTGGCGTCTCGGGCCAGCTGGGCAATTTGGACCGGAGTCCCCCAAGCCATGGCTGCCGGCGATCCACCCCCTCCACGCGCGGTTTCCCGGGCTGACTGCAAGATTCGGACTGGCCAGTTAAAGGAGCCACAGCATCTTTTACTGGTGGGGCCCGCAGACAGATGAGCGCCACGAGTGCCACCTACTGGGCAGGAAAAGAAAAACAGCCCAGAGATTTCACAGAAAAACCTTTCAACCAGTCGGGTCCCACACCCAGGGAAATCTGATCAAATGCCCAGACACAAGCAGAAAATAATGGATGACGATCGGAAAATTGAAGATATGGCCCAGTCAAAGGAACAAACCAATAGTTCAAATGAGATACAGGAGCTGAGACAACTAATGCTGAATATACGAACAGAAATGGAAAACTTCTTCAAAAACCAAATCAATAAATTGAGGGAGGACATGAAGAAGACATGGGCTGAACAAAAAGAAGAAATAGAAAATCTGAAAAAACAAATCACAGAACTTATGGGAGTGAAGGACAAAGAAGAAAAAATGGAAAAAACAATGGATACCTACAATGGTAGATCTAAAGAGACAGAAGCTACAATTAGTGAACTGGAGGATGGAACATCTGAATTCCAAAAAGAAACAGAAACTATAGGGAAAAGAATGGGAAAACTTGAGCGGGGGATCAGGGAACTGAATGACAATATGAAGCGCACAAATATACGTGTTGTGGGTGTCCCAGAAGGAGAAGAGAAGGGAAAAGGAGGAGAAAAACTAATGGAAGAAATTATCACTGAAAATTTCCCAACTCTTATGAAAGACCTAAATTTACAGATCCAAGAAGTGCAGCGCACCCCAAAGAGAATAGACCCAAATAGGCGTTCTCCAAGACACTTACTAGTTAGAATGTCAGAGGTCAAAGAGAAAGAGAGGATCTTGAAAGCAGCAAGAGAAAAACAATCTGTCACATACAAGGGAAACCCAATAAGACTATGTGTAGATTTCTCAGCAGAAACCATGGAAGCTAGAAGACAGTGGGATGATATATTTAAATTACTAAAAGAGAAAAACTTCCAACCAAGGCTTCTATATCCAGCAAAATTGTCCTTCAAAAATGAAGGAGAAATTAAAACATTTATAGACAAAAAGTCACTGAGAGAATTTGTGACCAAGAGACCAGTTCTGCAAGAAATACTAAAGGGAGCACTAGAGTCAGATACAAAAAGACAGAAGAGAGAGGTATGGAGTAAAGTGTAGAAAGAAGGAAAATCAGATATGATATATATAATACAGAAGCCAAAATGGTAGAGGAAAATATTATCCAAACAGTAATAACACTAAAAGGTAATGGACTGAATTTCCCAATCAAAAGACATAGAATGGCAGAATGGATTACGACCCAGCAATACCACTACTAGGTATCTACTCAAAGGACTTAAGGGCAAAGACACAGACGGACATTTGCACACCAGTGTTTATAGCAGCATTATCTACAATTGCAAAGAGATGGAAACAGCCAAAGTGTCCATCAACAGACGAGTGGCTAAACAAACTGTGGCATATACCTACGATGGAATATTATGCAGCTTTAAGACAGACTAAACTTATGAAGCTTGTAATAACATGGATGGACCTAGAGAACATTATGCTGAGTGAGTCTAGCCAAAAACTAAAGGACAAATACTGTATGGTCCCACTGATGTGAACCGACATTCGAGAATCAGCTTGGAATATATCATTGGTAACAGAGACCAGCAGGAGTTAGAAACAGGGTAAGATAACGGGTAATTGGAGCTGAAGGGATACAGACTGTGCAACAGGACTAGATACAAAAACTCAAAAATGGACAGCACAATAATACCTAAGTGTAATGTAACTATGTTGGAACACTGAATGAAGCTGCATCTGAAATATGGTTTTTTGTTTGTTTGTTTGTTTGTTTGTATCTTCTGTTTTTGTTTTTTTTCTTTTTCCTTTTTATATATATATATATTTTATTAGTATTATTATTTTAATTCTCTTCTCTATATTAACATTCTATATCTTTTTCTGCTGTTTTGCTAGTTCTTTTCCTAAATCGATGCAAATGTACTAAGAAATGATGATCATACATCTATGTGATGATACTAAGAATTACTGAGTGCATGTGTAGAATGGAATGATTTCTAAATGTTGTGTTAATTTCTTTTCTTTTTTTTTGATTAATTAAAAAAATTTTTAAAGTTGGATAAAAAAATAAAAGCACATAGTAGATTCAGGAAAAAAAATAAATAAATAATAGAGGAAAAAAATGTTAAAATAAATTCAGTTTGAAATACTAGCGATCAATGAAAGGGAGGGATAAGGAATATGGTATGTAAAAATTCTTTTTCTTTTTCTGTTTTTATTTTATTTTTCTGTTGCCTTTTTATTTCTTTTTCTGAATTGAGGCAAATGTTCTCAGAAATTATCATGATGATGAATATGCAACTATGTGATGATATTGTGAATTACTGATTATATATGTAGAATGGAATGAGCATATATTACGGATGTTTGTGTTTCTTTCTTGTAATTTCTTTTTAATTAATAAAAAATTATTAAAAAAAAATCCTCATTGTAGTTTTATTGGTATTATATTAAATTGAGATTAAGAAGAGTTGACATGTTCATGATACTGAATCATTTCATCCAAGAATATAGTAGGTCTTTCCATTGTTCATCTTCTCTTGTGCATGTTCTTCAAACACATGCTAAAGCTTTCTTCACAGATAGTTCATATTTACTGTTATATTTATTCCTACATAGCTTCTTTTGTATGCTGCTGCAAAGACTTTTTTCTTCCGACATCTTCTCATACATGAAGTTTATCGATTTCTTAATATTCATTTCTCAAGTATTTGAATTTGTGTAATCAATTTTCAGTTGGCTTCATAGGCATCTAATAATATCTCCTATATTCTATCCCTTTATCTTTGTACTTCATCTGGGGTAGATTTCAACTTTATTTTCAACCCCCTTTATTGATTTTTATTTTGGCTATCATCTTTTAGATTCCAAGAGTTCTTTCTTATTTTCTGATTATTCCCCCTCCCATTTTTTTCGCAGTAAGCAGGTAGAGTGCATGTGACAACACTCTCACAAGAAAAGAGGGGTGAAAGGGGATAGGCCCCGGCAATGTTGACCAATCTGCTTTTATACATTAGCTTTACAGATCATTTCCTTTTGTTTGTTTCGTGTTTTTATTTTGCTAATGGTTTTTTTTTCTTTTTTTTTTTGCATGGGTAGGCACTGGGAATCCGGTTTCTTTGAGTACATTTTAAGAAACACCTATGACTACTGATCATTTTATTTGTATTCCTTTTGTCTCCCATGTCTTGGAGCAGCTAGAAAAGAAAAATCTAAAATTGTGGAACATTAACCCATACCAAACTCTGAAATCTGTTCTACAACTACTTGTTACAATGTACTTTGAAATTTATTGTTTTTGTATTTATGTTATATTTCATTTAAAAAAAAAAAAAAGAAACACCTAATGTTATTCAAATAAGCACCTAGGTAAGGGAAGGAGTCTTACCTCTTCATTTATAGTAGCTTATCAAAGTTTTCCACTAAACCACATGGTACTTTATTAATAAATAAAGAGTTCTGATAAATGCATTTTCCCCCATGTCATTGCCTTTCTAGGACTCTTTACAGATTGGCAACCCAGGAATTCGCTTGAATAGCCAGTGCCTTAATCTGATTCTAAGCATCATTATCCACCTGGCTCACAACCCAGAAACCTGAGAGCCAGACTAATTATTACACTCTTCTACTCCCCCTATATATTCAATCTAACACCAAGTCTTGTCAATCCTGCCTTTTAAATCACTCAAAGGCACCCACTGTTTCCACTATCACATCCCACACCATAAAAATCTTTCTGCTGTCCAGATTTTTGCAAAATTCCTTACTAGTCTCCCTTTCCGTACCCATCTTGCCTATTCTCTACACAAATATAAAACACAAACCTGATTACATCATTTCCATACTTAACACCATTCACTGGAATCCAAATGCCCTTAGGATAAAGTTCATATTTCCATAATATAGCTAATAAGGCTCTGTTTGATTTGGTTTCTCTTTACTTCTGTAATGTTACACCTTCTCTCTATTCTTTTACTCTATGCATGAGTCATGCTGATCAACTGAACTTTCAATTCTCCATGTTGTCCACCTCCATTCCTCAGAACAGGCCTTTACATTGATACATCCTACAACATAGGTGAACCTTGAAAACATTATGCTAAGTGAAATAAGCCCGTCACAAAAGACCACACATTGTATGGATCCATTTATATTAATAATGTCCAGATAGACAAATCCAGAGAGATAGAAACCAGACTAATGGTTGCCAGGAGGCTGGGAGGAGGGGGAAATGAGGAGTGACTGCTAATGGTTACAGGATTTCTTTTTAGGGTGATGAAAATATACTAAAATTAGATAGTGGTATGATTGCACAAATTTGTGAATACAATAAAAGCCACAGTATTGTGTACTTTACAAGAGTGAATTTCATGGTTTATACATTATATCTCCATAAAACTGCTATTTTTAAAAAAGGCTTTCCAAATGTTACTTAAGTATGAAATACTCTCTAACACCTGCCCCCTGACACTATTACTCGATTAACACTAGTATCCTTCTCATCTTACTCTACTTATCACCTCTTCTATGAAGCCCTTCTGATCTAGGTCTGGGACGGATACCCCTTCTTTCTCTTAAACCTTTTACTTCCCCTATCATAGCACTTACCATACTGAATTACAACTGCTTTTTAAACTGTCTTTCTCTTCCAGGCTATTACAGTTTTTCATGTTAGTAACTGCATCTGTCATATTTATCATTGTATCCCTGGCACATAGTACAAGATCTGGCACAAAGTGCTCACTAACCATGTGTAATATGTATGAAATACGAATGAATGAATTAAAATAACTGAAGGATTTACTTTCAAAGCATTTCCACCTAGGAAATTTTTCCAGAGGATCCTGAAGAACTGAGACTTTAATATATATACCATTTCAAAGTTTATAATGTCAATATATAATTATTGGTTTGTATACTGAAGAACAATTCAAACTTCAGTAATGTTTTAACAAGGTTTCCCAGCCACAATCACAAATCTTCAGAGATCTCCTATTAGTTTGATGATACCTTTAAAGAAAGAAAAATAAGAATGATTCAAGAGTTTCTGTGACTACAACAGAATATTTGGCAAAACTGAGACTGGAATTTCAAATCAATCATTATCAATCTGTAATAAACCTCCTCCCTGTTTCGTGTTTAATTCAAATGAACACCTGGAAAGAATAGTCAGTAAAGCTTGGTGGAATGAACACTGGCAGATCCAGGGAATCTGACAGATCCAAGTGTGAATTTATGCTCTAAGGCTGAACAGTTATTATAACTTTAAGCAAGTTACCTAACCTCTCTAAAATCTGTTTCTTTATATGAAAACTAAACTTTTCAGCATATTTTTAATGATGAAGAATGTGTTTATATGCATAGACCTGATATATAAATGCTCAATAAATAGTAGCTACCATTATCTATCATCAAAAGGAAAGTTATAGTGTTCAAGGGGTATGAGGCATGTAACCTGCTCTCAAATGTTCAGAAAATAGATAGATGATAGATAAATACATAGATAGATAGTGAATGATATGCAAAAGGTGGTTAAATGTTAAAATTGGTAGATCTAGATATTTAAGGTGATGGAGGTATGTTAGAATTCTTTATATGGGGTTTGTATTTTTTTGCAACTGTCCTATAAGCTTGAAATTATTCCAAAAGGTTTTTTTTTTAAAGCAAGCTGTGTGAAAGAATTAAAATAGAAAGATAATGTGTGATTTGAACCATGAAAGCAACCAGCAGACTGGTTTTCCTGCACAATTAAAAAATCCATAAGGACCACTGGTCTTAAGTGATGATTCAAATCCGGAAAAAAAAAAAAAAACAGAAACAAAAAAAGTAACCTGACCAGCTTTCTGAAGAGCCTAAGTACATTTGATCCTAAAAAGACATCACTTGAATCTAAACACCCTCACTCATAGCGGTAGAAGAAAGAACTGTCATAATCTTCAAGGAGTTTTATTCCTGCAGATCAAGACAAAAGTAAGAAAACAGGTTCTGGGAGGCTGACATTGTCGCTATCCCACATTCACAGATGACTTTAATTTCTAGGCTATCAATCTGGCATTTTTCACAAACACTGAATTCTCTGTCAAGAGCTATAAAGAACAAGGTTGCTGTTTTCACTTAGTACACACTAAAGAAAGGGTACAATAGCTTAACAAATATTAGAAAACATGATAATAACAGATTTATCAAATACACATATGTATTGAAATCTGTAGAATAGCAATTGGTTCAAGATCAGCACTAAAATAAGAAGCATGTAAAATTCCCAAGTCTAAGTAATAAGGAAAAATTCAAGACCAAATAACAAACTTGTATATGTATGATATGTGGTCAGAAGCTATTCAAATTACAACATCCCTAAAGCAGCATATAGATTACGTGTCCATCTCTGAACCAGTAACACTATATTAGCCCAAGTCCATATCTCTAATTTCTAGGTAGCAGATATCTTGTGGATTATCTTTGCCATCAGTATTCTCAAACTGCACCCCATCCTCGCCCACCCCATACACATACATAGATTTTTATCACAAGATAAAATGCAATGTTCAAGTGGGTGTAGTCCAAATATCCCTAAAGAGTGGGAAAAAGATCAAAGATGATGGTGGGCTTATACAGAGAAGGTAGGGTTTAACAAATGAGTATGATTGCTGAATCAGTATATTGATATTTTCCATTAGTCTCCAGTATCTTAGAGCAGCTAGAAGGAAAAACCTAAAATTGTGGAACTGTAACCCATACCAAACTCTGAAATCTTTTCTACAACTAACTGGTGCGCTGTCCTTTAAAATTTATTGCTTTTTTGTATATATGTTATTTTTCATGAAAAAAAGTTGATTGTGATGATAAAAAAAAATATTTATTCCTTCACCTCCAATGTTCTAGAGTAGCTAGAAGGAAAAATCTGAGATGTTGGTATGGTAGCCCATGACAAACTCTGGGATCTGTCCTGTAACTATTTGATGAAGAGTGCTTTGAAAACTATTGTTTTTTCTTTCTTTCTTTGCTTTGTATAAATGCTATAACATACAATAAAATAAGTTCTTAAAAAATCCAATGTTCACAGGAAACCTAACTATCTAGCCAGTTTTATTGGATTGGTGTGAGCTCCTGATCCAAGCTGGATGAATCACAGACCTTTCTACACTATTCTTGAGATACAGTTGCTATCCCCGTCTTTGGATTTTATTCTTATAAAATTCTTTTTTCTTAACTAGCTCCAGTGGGTTGATTTAACTTGCAATAAAAGCCTTAACAAATATATCGTATGATAGAAATTGATATAACATTATAATCACATGTGGGGATCCAGGGCATGGGATTCCCCTCTATTTTGAAAGCATTCCCCTCCATATTGAGAGCAGGTCATTGCACCTAGCTGCCTACATGGACTGGACAGACCTCCACAAGTGGGAAAGAATAAACAAATGCTATCATAAACAAGGCATTGAAACTCCCCTCCCCTATCACTGCTGGTAACAAACTCCCAAACACTTGTGTCACAAGACCCTGGTGAAAGTCTGTTGTCACACCCTATGAAATTTCTTTGTCCTAAACCCTTATAAGCTGTCCTCTAGCTTAAAAGGTTGAGGAGCACTAACCTTCATTTTCCACAGCTGGATACCACAGTGGAAGATCTTCTCCTTTCCTTAATTCCTAATAAACTATGCCAAATTCTGTGCCAGATGTATTCTTTGGTCTCAGGACTGAGCTATGTTGTTAACACCACAGTTTCAACCTCAATGGAATACCTAAAATTTCAAAGACCAAATGCTAACCCTGAAATCCTATGACCCACAAGTGGATAATAAAATATAAATTCATTTGCTATGGGAGCAAAAGGGAGGTCTTATGTTTCAAATTATATTTTGTATACCAAAAATTGTGTACAACAAGAGTAATAACAAGAGTATATATAAAACTGTTGTATGTATATATATTTACAAATATATAAGAATATATATTTATCATACATAAAGAACCAAATATTGAAAAACTAGTCAAATTGGTAGTTCATAAAATTGTATACCTTAATACTTACTGTAAACTTAGGTACTGTGTAGGCTCCTGTCTTAACTTTCTGTGAGATATAAATCTTACTTTTAACCGTGTCAAATTTCAGGAGAGGAGTATAACCTGAATGGTCTCAGTAAAAACTTGTGATAATTGAGTTGTATGAATAAAGTACAAGTGTAAATGACTTGCATTGTGAATGCTACCAAGGTATTTAATGGCAATCTAAAAAAGCCTAAGAGCTCTCCCATTTCTATCTTTGGCTCCTTTTTCTTCTTAAGTATTTATCTACCATAACCATGTGAATGACTCTCAGATTTCTCTGTCTTCCACCTCTCACTCCTAATACCAGTGCTATAGTTCTACCTGCCTTATCTACAGGATGTCAAATATCAGTAAATCATTCACATTCAAAAGGGCTATTTTCTCATTGTCCTCTCTCAATATTTCCTCTTCACCACCCACTCTGTCCCCACTCTTTTTAGTTTCTTCCCCCACCACTCTTGTGCAAGTCACTAACAACTTCATATTAAATCCAATTAGGTTTTTAACCAATTAGGACATTTTTGGTCCTAATTTCATATGACATGTTAGCACCATTCAATTACAGTAGATTATACTTTCCTCCTTTATAAAACTGTTCTTCCGTGACTTACGTAACACTACAAACTGATTTTCTCCTACTTCTTTGACATCTCCCTTTCATCTTCATCCCTGATTCCTCTTCTTCTACCCAATCTTAAATGTTGAAATTCCTCAAAAGTTCTGTATGCAGTCCTCTTCTTTCCTTGATTTACATTATTTTCCGAGAGATTTCTATCCATTCAAACATCATCTTTTAACATGTCCTATTTTTTTTTTCTCCACTTCAGACCTCTTTCTGAGTTCAAAATCTATATAACGGAGAGTCTACTCAATGTCTCATGTCTCACATACATCTCAAACTCAACATGTACATCTACTCCCATACTAATCAATGCTGCTTCTTCTCTGTTCCCTGTATCCTCATCCACAGATGTTCATGCCATAATCAGTTTCTATCCTTCCCACTCCATGATGCTCGCCACCTATATTCAATCCTCTCCTAAAATCAGTGAAAACCCATTTATTTTTTTCTACTGCCACTACCATGGTCCAAACCACCACTACCCCTCACACATTGATTACTGTAATAATCGCTTCAATGATTTCCTCATACCTGCTTGTGCCACCTCCTCCCCCAAAGCATTCTTCACCCAACAGTTAAAGTGATCTTTTAAAAGAGCTAATCAAGTGATTTTTCTACTTGGAAAAATTGATTTTCTATACTCTACTCAATCTTCTATTTTCAACCCTTCAATTGCTTTGAATAGCACTTAAAATAAAAAATTCCTTACTATATACCTTATAAGACCCTGCATAATTTAACTCCTGCCTACTTTCCACCTTATTCTTATGCCACTCTCCCTCTTGCCCGCTTCTCTCCATCAACACTTAAGAGTATCATATGCCTTCCCACCTCTGGTCTTCTATTTACACTGTTTCCTCTCCTTAGATGGCTCTTTCCCACTCGTTTCTTCCTACTCTCTCCTTCTAGCTAATAAACTCATTCATCCTTCAGGTCTCAGATTAAAGCTCAATTCCTCAGTGAAGCCATCCTTTTATTCCACAGATCTGGTTTCTTGCACAGATCTTACAACTTTACAATATTTTTGTAACACTGTAGAATATCAGCTATATGACAACAGGTTCCATGACTGTTTTGCTCACCAAAGTACTGCCAGCACTTAAAGTACCTAGCAGGTAGTAAATAAATATTGTTTAATGAATAGATGCTGAGACTTTGTAAATCCACAAATTAATAAACACTGCTATAACATTCAATTTCTCCCATTAAATGCTCTACAATAATTAATCAATCCTCCCAGGCTTCATTGTGTCTGTGATGACTTTCAAGTTACCAATCTTAGTAATTTATTCATCCTTACTCTCTTGAACTCTCTACTATTTCCTTCAAGACTCCTTAACAGAACCACTCTAAAATTTGTATTTCAACCTCAAGCATACTCAGAATAGGATGACAGAGTGTTCACTGGCTGAATATTTTTGCAACATGGTACTTAAGGTCCACTGGCCAGTAATGTACAGTAAAATATGCCAAATTAGAGCTCATAGCTGACACTGTACAAGAATACCCAGAATTTAAAAACTAGGTTGATGGCTTTCAGGAAGATGGCGGCTTAGTAAGACGCGCGGATCTTAGTTTCTTCTCCAGGACACCTACTAGGGGAGTAGAAACGATACAGAAAGCTCCCAAAGTCACAACAGAGATAAAAAAGACAGCGTACCCCATCCTGGAACGGCTGGCTGGCTGAGAGAAGCAGCTCGGGTGAGATCGCCGAGGCGCGCGGGCCTTACCGGGCGGGGTGGCAAGCGGCCGGAATTACTCCCTTCCCCCTTCCCGGGCCGGCTGGGAGAATTGGAGAGGTGGTCCCCTGAAACCAAGGTGACTGGCGCCCACACCACGCGCAGCCCCCGGACCAACTGAGAGAATTGGATCGGAAACCCCCAGGCCGCGGAGAACGGTGACCCCGTGACTCCCGGGGAACGTGCACTCTCTCGGGCGGGCCGCTGCCGCTGGCGCCCTCCCGCCACGCTTGTTGCCCAGGGCCGACTAGGAAATTCGGACGGGCTCTTTCCCTGGCTGCGGCGACCAGCAACCCTCCCTGCGTTCGGACACCCTCCCTGCGTTCGGACCCCGGGCCGGCTCAAGCCACTTCGGCTAGCGAACCCCCAGGACGGCGAGAGTTTTCCAAAGTTTAAGGTCCCACAGCACCTTTTACTGGTAGGACCCGCAGACAAACGTGTGCCACGAGCGCCACCTACTGGGCAGGATAAGAAAAACAGAACCCAGAGATTTCACAGAAAAATATTACAAGCTTGCTGGGTCCAACACCAAGAGAAATCTGAATAAATGCCCAGACGCCAGCAGCAGAAGATAACTGTCCACGCTCAAAAGATTGAGAATATGGCTCAGTCAAAGGAACAAACCAATAGCTCAAATGAGACACAAGAGCTGAGACAACTAATGCTGAATATACGAACAGAAATGGAAAACCTCTTCAAAAATGAAATCGATAAATTGAGGGAGGACATGAAGAGGACATGGGCTGAACATAAAGAAGAAATAGAAAAACTGAAAAAACAAATCGCAGAACTTATGGAAGTGAAGGATAAAGTAGCAAACATAGAAAAAATAATGGATAGCTACAATGATAGATTTAAAGAGACAGATGATAGAATTAGTGATTTGGAGGATGGAACATCTGAATTCCAAAAAGAATCAGAAACTATAGGGAAAAGAATGGAAATATTTGAACAGGGTATCAGGGAACTCAAGGACAATATGAACCGCACAAATATACGTGTTGTGGGTGTCCCAGAAGGAGAAGAGAAGGGAAAAGGAGGAGAAAAACTAATGGAAGAAATTATCACTGAAAATTTCCCAACTCTTATGAAAGACCTAAAATTACAGATCCAAGAAGTGCAGCGCACCCCAAAGAGATTAGACCCAAATAGGCGTTCTCCAAGACACTTACTAGTTAGAATGTCAGAGGTCAAAGAGAAAGAGAAGATCTTGAAAGCAGCAAGAGAAAAACAATCCATTACATACAAGGGAAACCCAATAAGACTTTGTGTAGATTTCTCAGCAGAAACCATGGAAGCTAGAAGACAGTGGGATGATATATTTAAAATACTAAAAGAGAAAAACTGCCAACCAAGACTCTTATATCCAGCAAAATTATCCTTCAAAAATGAGGGAGAAATTAAAACATTCTCAGACAAAAAGTCACTGAAAGAATTTGTGACCAAGAGACCAGCTCTGCAAGAAATACTAAAGGGAGCACTAGAGTCAGATACAAAAAGACAGAAGAGAGAGATATGGAAAAGAGTGTAGAAAGAAGGAAAGTCAGATATGATATATATAATACAAAAGGCAAAATGTTAGAGGAAAATATTATCCAAACAGTAATAACACTAAATGTCAATGGACTGAATTCCCCAATCAAAAGACATAGATTGGCAGAATGGATTAAAAAACAGGATCCTTCGATATGCTGTCTACAGGAAACACATCTTAGACCCAAAGATAAACATAGGTTGAAAGTGAAAGGTTGGGAAAAGATATTTCATGCAAATAACAACCAGAAAAGAGCAGGAGTGGCTATACTAATATCCAACAAATTAGACTTCAAATGTAAAACAGTTAAAAGAGACAAAGAAGGACACTATATACTAATAAAAGGAACAATTAAACAAGAAGACATAACAATCATAAATATTTACGCACCGAATCAGAATGCCCCAAAATACGTGAGGAATATACTGCAAACACTGAAAAGGGAAATAGACTCATATACCATAATAGTTGGAGACTTCAACTCACCACTCTCATCAAGGGACAGAACATCTAGACAGAGGATCAACAAAGAAATAGAGAATCTGAATATTACTATAAATGAACTAGACTTAATAGACATTTATAGGACATTACATCCCACAACAGCAGGATACACCTTTTTCTCAAGTGCTCATGGATCATTCTCAAAGATAGACCATATGCTGGGTCACAAAGCAAGTCTCAACAAATTTAAAAAGATTGAAATCTTACACAACACTTTCTCGGACCATAAAGGAATGATGTTGGAAATCAATAATAGGCAGAGTGCCAGAAAATTCACAAATACGTGGAGGCTCAACAACACATTCCTAAACAACGACTGGATCAAAGAAGAAATTGCAAGAGAAATTAGCAAATACCTCGAGGCGAATGAAAATGAAAACACAACATATCAAAACTTATGGGACGCAGCAAAGGCAGTGCTAAGAGGGAAATTTATTGCTCTAAATGCCTATATCAGAAAAGAAGAAAAGGCAAAAATTCAGGAATTAACTATCCATTTGGAAGAACTGGAGAAAGAACAGCAAGCTAACCCCAAAGCAAGCAAAAGGAAAGAAATAACAAAGATTAGAGCACAAATAAATGAAATTGAAAACATGAAAACAATAGAGAAAATCAATAAGGCCAGAAGTTGGTTCTATGAGAAAATCAATAAGATTGATGGGCCCTTAGCAAGATTGACAAAAAGAAGAAGAGAGAGGATGCAAATAAATAAGATCAGAAATGGAAGAGGAGACATAACTACTGACCTCACAGAAATAAAGGAGGTAATAACAGGATACTATGAACAACTTTACGCTAATAAATACAACAATTTAGAGGAAATGGACGGGTTCCTGGAAAGACATGAACAACCAACTTTGACTCAAGAAGACATAGATGACCTCAACAAACCAATCACAAGTAAAGAAATTGAATTAGTCATTCAAAAGCTTCCTAAAAAGAAAAGTCCAGGACCAGATGGCTTCACATGTGAATTCTACCAAACGTTCCAGAAAGAATTAGTACCAATTCTCTTCAAACTCTTCAAAAAAATCGAAGTGGAGGGAAAACTACCTAATTCATTCTATGAAGCCAACATCACCCTCATACCAAAACCAGGCAAAGATATTACAAAAAAAGAAAACTACAGACCAATCTCTCTAATGAATACAGATGCAAAAATCCTCAATAAAATTCTAGCAAATCGTATCCAACAACACATTAAAAGAATTATACATCATGACCAAGTAGGATTCATCCCAGGTATGCAAGGATGGTTCAACATAAGAAAATCAATTAATGTAATACACCATATCAACAAATCAAAGCAGAAAAATCACATGATCATCTCAATTGATGTAGAGAAGGCATTCGACAAGATTCAACACCCTTTCCTGTTGAAAACACTTCAAAAGATAGGAATACAAGGGAACTTCCTTAAAATGATAGAGGGAATATATGAAAAACCCACAGCTAATATCATCCTCAATGGGGAAAAATTGAAAACTTTCCCCCTAAGATCAGGAACAAGACAAGGATGTCCACTATCACCACTATTATTCAACATTGTGTTGGAGGTTCTAGCCAGAGCAATTAGACAAGAAAAAGAAATACAAGGCATCAAAATTGGAAAGGAAGAAGTAAAACTATCACTGTTTGCAGATGATATGATACTATACGTCGAAAACCCGGAAAAATCCACAACAAAACTACTAGAGCTAATAAATGAGTACAGCAAAGTAGCAGGTTACAAGATCAACATTCAAAACTCTGTAGCATTTCTATACACTAGTAATGAACAAGCTGAGGGGGAAATCAAGAAACGAATCCCATTTACAATTGCAACTAAAAGAATAAAATACCTAGGAATAAATTTAACTAAAGAGACAAAAAACCTATATAAAGAAAACTACAAAAAACTGCTAAAAGAAATTACAGAAGACCTAAATAGATGGAAGGGCATACCGTGTTCATGGATTGGAAGACTAAATATAGTTAAGATGTCAATCCTACCTAAATTGATTTACAGATTCAATGCAATACCAATCAAAATCCCAACAACTTATTTTTCAGAAATAGAAAAACCAATAAGCAAATTTATCTGGAAGGGCAGGGTGCCCCGAATTGCTAAAAACATCTTGAGGAAAAAAAACGAAGCTGGAGGTCTCGCGTTGCCTGACTTTAAGGCATATTATGAAGCCACAGTGGTCAAAACAGCATGGTATTGGCATAAAGATAGATATATCGACCAATGGAATCGAATAGAGTGCTCAAATATAGACCCTCTCATCTATGGACATTTGATCTTTGATAAGGCAGTCAAGCCAACTCACCTGGGACAGAGCAATCTCTTCAATAAATGGTGCCTAGAGAACTGGATATCCATATGCAAAAGAATGAAAGAAGACCCATCACTCACACCCTATACAAAAGTTAACTCAAAATGGATCAAAGATCTAAACATTAGGTCTAAGACCATAAAACAGTTAGAGGAAAATGTTGGGAGATATCTTATGGATCTTACAACTGGAGGCGGTTTTATGGACCTTAAACCTAAAGCAAGAGCACTGAAGAAGGAAATAAATAAATGGGAACTCCTCAAAATTAAACACTTTTGTGCATCAAAGAACTTCATCAAGAAAGTAGAAAGACAGCCTTCACAATGGGAGACAATATTTGGAAATGATATATCAGATAAAGGTCTAGTATCCAGAATTTATAAAGAGATTGCTCATCTCAACAACAAAAAGACAGCCAACCCAATTACAAAATGGGAAAAAGACTTGAACAGACACCTCTCAGAAGAGGAAATACGGATGGCCAAGAGGCACATGAAGAGATGCTCAATGTCCCTGGCCATTAGAGAAATGCAAATCAAAACCACAATGAGATATCATCTCACACCCACCAGAATGGCCATTATCAACAAAACAGAAAATGACAAGTGCTGGAGAGGATGCGGAGAAAGAGGCACACTTATCCACTGTTGGTGGGAATGTCAAAGGGTGCAACCACTGTGGAAGGCAGTTTGGCGGTTCCTCAAAAAGCTGAATATAGAATTGCCATACGACCCAGCAATACCATTGCTAGGTATCTACTCAAAGGACTTAAGGGCAAAGACACAAACGGACATTTGCACACCAATGTTTATAGCAGCATTATTTACAATTGCAAAGAGATGGAAACAGCCAAAATCTCCATCAACAGAAGAGTGGCTAAACAAACTGTGGTATATACATACGATGGAATATTATGCAGCTTTAAGACAAGATAAACTTATGAACCATGTAATAACATGGATGGACCTAGAGAATATTATGCTGAGTGAATCCAGCCAAAAACTAAAGGACAAATACTGTATGGTCCCACTGATGTGAACGGACATTCGAGAATAAACTTGAAATATGTCATTGGTAACAGAGTTCAGCAGGAGTTAGAAACAGGGTAAGACAATGGGTAATTGAAGCTGAAGGGATACAGACTGTGCAACAGGACTAGATACAAAAACTCAAAAATGGACAGCACAATAATACCTAATTGTAAAGTAATCATGTTAAAACACTGAATGAAGCTGCATCTGAGCTATAGGTTTTTGTTTTGTTTTGTGTTGTTTTGTTTTGATTTTACTATTATTACTTTTATTTTTTTCTCTATATTAACATTCTATATCTTTTTCGGTTATGTTGCTAGTTCTTCTAAACCAATGCAAATGTACTAAGAAATGATGATCATGCATCTATGTGATGATGTTAAGAATTAATGATTGCATGTGTAGAATGGTATGATCTCTAAATGTTGGGTTAATTTCTTTTTTTCCGTTAATTAAAAAAAAAAAAAAAAAGAGAAGGGATAATTGGAGATGAAGGGATACAGACTGTACAACGGGACTGGATATAAAAACTCAGAAATGGACAGCACAATACTACCCAGTTGTAATGCAATTATGTTAAAACACTGAATGAAGCTGCATGTGAGGTATAGGTTTTTTGTTTTTGTTTTTTTTGTTTTTTTTTCTTTCTATTATTGTTTTAATTCTTATTCTGTTGTCTTTTTATTTCTTTTTCTAAATCGATGCAAATGTACTAAGAAATGATGAATATGCAACTATGTGATGTTATTAAGAATTACTGATTGTACATGTAGATTGGAATGATTTCTAATTGTTTTGTTAATTCTTTTTTTAATTAATAAAAAAAATAAAAAATAAAAAATAAAAAAATAAAAATAATAAAAAAAATAAAAAAAGAATACCCAGAATTTAGACAAATGTTAGAACATGTCTTCAAGTGTTACTTTTTAAATGAAAACTTTCATAAAAATAGTTAATAAAATAGCACTCTAAGTGTTTATTTTTGAGGTGTGGGTAGCACAGGGAGGAGGGGGAATAATGATAGTATTTATCAATCACTTACTATATACCAAACACTGTTCCAAGTGCTTTATAGGTATTAATCCATTTAATCCTCTTAACAACACTAAAAGTAGGTATAGAAGTAAGCCTTCTAAGAATGTAAACTACAGGAGGGTAGATATTTTGTCTTAATGCTCTTTATTGTATCCCTGGCACTCAGAATAGTGTCTGGCACATAGTAAGCACTGAGATAACTGTTGAGAGAATAATGAGGAAATAGAGGCAAAAAGATGTTAAGTATCTTGCATAAAGTCACACATAGTGGCAGAGCCAGGGTTTAAAGCTGGGCAATCTGGTTTCATATCCCAGACTCTTAACCACTAGGTACATATATTTGCAAACAACACTCCTCCTTTACTTCCTCTTTTCAAGAATTAGTTGCAGTGTAGAAATGCTTCTGTTTTATTAAGAAAAGAAAGAGGGGGGAAAAAACTAGTTTTGTAACTAATTTTTTTGTAAATACTTTAAATGTATTAATTTTCCCACTGTAAATGACAGTACTCATAGCAAGAGGAGAAATAAAGATGAACATGTTATGAAAACATTTACATGACTACTGTTATATTCATAAGATGCTATTCAACATAGCATTATAATCACTAAAAGTATGCATGTATGTCTAGATTCGCCAGCCTTTTCTTTTGCTTTAAAAGCAAATTTATTAAGTTGCAAGTTCACAGCTCTAAGGCCAATAAAATGTCCAAACTAAGGCATCCAGACAAAGATACCTTGATTTCAAGAAAGGCCAATATGTCCAGAATACCTCTGTCAGTTCAAAAGCACATGGCCGGTGACATCAGCTAGCTTTCTCTCCAGGCTTCTGGTTTCAAAAGACTTCCCCAGGGGCATTTTCCTTCTGCATCTCCAATGGTCTCTGGCTGGGTGGGCTCTGTCGGCTCTTTCTAAAATGGTTCCCTCTTAAAAGGCTTCAGTAAGCAAACCCCACCTTGAATGGGTGGAGACACATCACCTTGGAAACTACCTAAGGGTACCATCCACAACTGGGTGGGTAACAAGATTTACCAGTCTTTTAAAATAGCTGAATAGTATTTCCTTTATAAGGATATATACGTTTAGATTATTTTCGTATTTTATACCTTTAAATACTATAGTTAATAGCCATGTATCTTTACACTTTAATATTCAACAAATTTGTAAAAGTGGAGTTTGAGACAAAGATAGTGTACATTTTAAATTTTGATAAATACTACCAAATTTTTCACCAAAAATGCTGTGCTTATTTATATTTCCTCCAAGGTGTACAATATTTTTTCTTCATGCTACTGTCATTATTAACAATCTTTGCCAATCCCACAGGTAGAAAGTAGGACTCAATTTTCTATTTGTGTTTTTAATTATGAGTAAAAGCTGAGCATCTATTTATATCTTTCATGTTTACTGGCCTTTTATAGGTAATTTGCCAACTGCCTATAAATATTTTACTATTGGATTCTTCATCTCATTAAAGAGACTAGGATTGCATATATCAATTTTAGAATCTTTGTCCCAGCTTAATGTTTGTTCTTTTTCTTTGTCTATAATGTCATTTTTTGTACATGAGAGAATTCCATTTTTATGTAACCAAATGTATCAATCTTCTCCCAAATGGCTTCTGCTTTTCACATTACACTTAGAAAAGCTTTCCTAATTTCAATATTATCAAAATATATACCCAAAATAATACCCATGTTTTCTTGGCTATTTCCATGGTTTTACTTTTGTTTCACTCTTTGATTATCTAGACTCTACTTTGGTAGGAAAGGTTCTGAAATTAGCTTTTCTTATTTAAAAATACATCCTTGATATCTTTTCAGATCAACTACCTCATATTTCAACTGTGCATACAGAACTCTATAATACAGCCATACTATAGTTTTATTTAGTTATTCCCCCATTGATGAATAGTTACATTTTATCATTTCTCCACAATTATCAAGAATGCTGCCATGAATACCCTTGTATATGCCTCCATGTACATACTGTTTTTTTATAGATAAAATTAAGTAGAATCACTGAGTTTACCCTTTTTGATACTGACAAAGTACCCTCCAAAATGATCTGTCTAATACATTTTCATTTTTTAAATTGATTACCTGTACTCAATCATTCAACAAGTACTTAAGTATTTTCTTTAATATACTTCGAATATGCAGTTGGGTATGCTTCATAATGGTAACCAATCCAAACAAGGCCACTGCTCTGGTGATTAAGAGTGCTAACCCTAGAGACAGACCATGGATTCAAATTTGGGCTCAACAAGTACTAGACGTTTGACCTTTGCAGCTCACATTCCTTAACAATATAGTAGGAATAACAACATTACTTACCTTATAGGATTGTTGTACGGATTGTAATATTTCATTACTGAAATCATTTTCATGATATCATAATGAGAATCTTTATATTTCTAACCATCTGTGTTTCCAATTCTGTGCTCTCCTGTTCAAATCCTTTATCCATTTTTTTTCTCCTGGAATGTATGCCTTTTTCTTAACGATATGTCAGAGACTTCAGCTATTCTGTACACTAATCCTTTGACTCTAAATATGATGCAAATAGTTTCAAGTATACCACCTATGCCTGGTTCTATTTGTGGTCAAGTTAACAGGGCAGCAATATTGACCACTGTTTTGCTGAAAGAAGTTCAGGTCATTTTCTCTACTTTAAAAGGTTTTTAAGTGCTTAAACTTAGGGGAAGAAGGTAAGGAAATACCCTCTATAAGCAATGGAAAGTATAAGCAGGCTAAAGGCTTAGGAATAATTTCTACCTTATCCACTCTTGTGGATAATAGACTCTGGATGAATGAGTATGTGTAAGTGAATGAAAATCTCCTTGCTAGGTTTCAAGCTCCAGGTGGGCAAGGATGGTGTCACAGTAACCTCAGTGTCACTTCCGTAACACCTAACAGTGCTTTTACACAAAGGACTAAAATATATTTGCTGAATGGAATGCTATCTGTGTACATGTGTGAAAGGAGCTGAAGTCATCAATGTAAAACAAAATAATGTAAAAGCAATCCTCATATAAAGATTACATTCTGATTTGCAGCTGCAGAAAGCTCTGTACAAAGTGTGGTGTTGTTTGAGTCTCTTCCTCTTAGACTCACGGTTTCAAATCTTTGTTGTGGGAAAAATAATGCCTCTGACAATTATTCTGTCCTGAGTTGGTCTAGGCACTACTGAGTCCATGTCCATGCAATATTTTTCAGGTGTTAGTCTCCTTTTCTCCCTCATATAGTGAGAAAGTTCTTTTTGTCACTATATTATTTAAGAATTAATCCATTTCAGCAAACTAGAGACAGTTGTTTTGGTCTTCTACTTTTTTCTTTCCACATGTCCTGCCTAATAGAGTTCTGCTTTGCTAAGTACTGATAGACTGGCTATTTTCCAGGTATCGCTCCTTGGTGATCTAGACTTGTAGTTTCATGTGATACAATGAGACAACGTGGCGTAATGGAAAAAGTGCAGGATCCTTCCAGCCAGATGACCTGGGTTTGAGTACTAGCTCAGCTATTTAGTAAGTATAGGACTTTCAGTTTTCCTCAGCTTTCAAACAGAGATAACATCTGACCCATCTGGGTCACAAGAGTATAATAATTATAAAATGAGATGACAATTTTATTTTGGCCCTGGCACTGTGGGATTGACAATGCCTTCCAGACCAAATGGGGGGAAAGAAGTATAATAAAATAAGGTATCAGTGGCCAAGAGAGCAAATGGAGTCAAGAGGCTATTCTGGAGGCAGTTAGACAGTGCTAATTGCCATGCTTTGCTAAATCCCAACCAACATCACTCCTGTTGACTCTTAAAAACATGTGAAGTGGGCAGTGTGATGGTGACTTAGGGGCAGAATTCTTGCCTGCCATGCCAGAGACCCAGGTTCAATTCCCGGTGCCTGCCCATGCAGGAGAAAAAAAAAAAAACAAAAGAAACCCATGAAGGGCTTGGGGGTGCAAGGGTGGTTCAGTGGTAGAATCCTCACCTGCCATGTGGGAGACCTGGGTTTGATTCCTGGCCAATGCACTTCCCCCCCAAAAAAAACAAAAAAATTCATCAAATGATGCTGCAATAAGGGGATACTCACATGGAAAAAGAATGAAATGTGACCCCCACCATATAGCATACACAAAAAAAAAACACCTGGGGCTTGAAACTAAGACTCTATAAAGGTTTCATACCCTAAGCTTGCTTTCCTAGAACCTGTAATTCTAAGAAGGTTCCTAGGTCAGATAAATCCTGAAACCCAGAGGGATCAGCCTTCTAAGATTATCGACTAATTACATCCCCCTATCGTTAAGTGTCAACACCCCTTGTCAAAATGAAAAAGTCAGAATAGCCACTGTCCAAAGATCCCTGTAGACCGGGAGAGGATCAAAGCAGAAGGAGGAATCACAACAAAGAAAATAGGATTTAACAAACGAGTATGACTGCTGAATCACTATACTGATATTTCTTCTAGACTCTAGTGCTTTGGGAGCAGCTAGAAGGAAAAATCTGAGATGGTGAAATGGTAGCACATGCCAAATTCTGGGATCTGTTCTTTAACTATTTGTTGAAGTGTGCTCTGAAAATTACTGCTTTTTTTCTTCCTTTGCTTTATATAGGAAGTGCAACAGCACCTGCCTCAAAAGACTACTATGAGCGTTATAAAGAGAATATCTACAAAATATATAGCACATACTAGGTACTTCTCTAATTATTTCTTCTTCTTACCAGATATGATTTAGGATTTGGTCATATAAAAGGCAGATACTGTTAAGTCTAATAATAATGGTTCAGATAAATTCTTCTAGGGACAGATAAATGATTACATTATTATCTGTCCTTTTAATCTCATTAAAAAGTAATATATTGGCAAAGTGATTAAATACTTTAGCTCCTCTATGTTTAAACTTCTATAGTTCACTGTGACTCACATGCACACAGACCTTCATAATGAAACACTGGCCAATTTAAGTTGAGAACCTTCTCAAAAACAAATGCTTCTTTATATAATCTAGACATGACAATTTACTACTAAAGGATTTCAAAAGCATTTAAGCATCAAAGCTATATTAAAACAAATTCCATTTATTGGTTACAACAATATAAGAAGGGAACAATATTTTATTTAGTATCAATAGTATTCAGATACACAAAATTCAATAATATTATGCATCAGAATTAAAGTTATAGCACCTAACACAACAGCCCCAAAATACATAAAGCAAAAACCAACAGAATTGAAGAATAATTGTTGGACACTTCAAAACCCTACTTTCAGTGATGGATAGGACAACTAGGCATAAGAAATACAACTAAAAACAATAAACCAACTAGACCTTACAGAATTCTACAGAACACTCCATCCAACATCAGCAGAATATGCATTCTTCTCTAGTACACATGGATCTATATGTTACATCATAAAATAATTTTCAATGAATTTAGAGGTACAGAAACAATACAAAGTAGTTTCTCTGACCACAATGTAATAAAATAAGAAATCATTTACAGAGGGAAAAACACATATAGGTTGTTAATGCCTATATATTGTATAGGCAATGTATATAATAACATTCAAGTTAATAACTTCAACTTCCACCTTAAGGCACTGAAAACAGAGGAGCAAGCTAAATCTAAAGCAACCAGAAGAAAAAAAAACCACTAAAGTTTAGAGTAAAAATTAATGAAGTAAAGAAAAAACAATAAAAATCAATGAACCAAATCCTGGTTCTCTGAAACGTTAACAAAATTAACAAGCCATTTAGTTAGACTGCCCAAGAGAAAAAGAGAGAAGCCTCAAATTATGAGAATCAAGAATTAAAGAGGGACCATTACTACTAACTTTATAGCATTACAAAGGAATACAATGAACAACTATGTATCCACAAATTAGATAGCTTAAATGAAATGGACAAATTTCTAGAAAAACAAAGACTACCAAAACTGACAAAAGAAGAAACAGACAATCTGAACAGACCCATACAAAAATGAAGAGACTGAATTAGTAAAAAAAATAAACCTACCTACAAAGAAAAGCCCAGGCTAAGATAGTTTCACTGATGAATTCTACTAATCATTTAAAGAACTAATACCAATTTTTCACAACTCCTCCAAAAAATTGGAGAAGGGAGCATTTTCCAAATTATTCTATAATGCCAATATTACCTTGATACCAAAACTAAAGATATCACAAGAAAACTACAGACCAATATATCTTGTTTATATAAACACAAATATCCTCGAAATATTAGCAAACCAAATCCAGTAACATAAAAAATTATACCCCATGATTAAGTGAGATTTGTCCCAGAAGTTGGTTCAAATCTGAAAATCAATTCATGTAATATACTGTATCAATAGGATAAAAAAACAAAAATCACATGACCATCTAAATAGATGTAGAAAAGTATTTGACAATATCCGAAACCATTTTCATGTTTTAAATGCTCAACACACTAGAAATAGAAGGGGAAAAAGGACAAAAACTGTATGGTCTCACTGATATGAACTGACATTAGTGACTAAACTTGGAATATCTCATTGGTAACTGAGACCATCAGGAGACAGAAATAGGGTAAGATATTGGGTAACTGGAGCTGAAGGGATACAGATTGTGCAACAGGACTGAATATAAAAACTCAGAAATGGACAGCACAATATTACCTAACTGTAATACAATTATGTTAAAACACTGAAAAAAAAGAAATAGAAGGGGAATTTCCTAAACCTGATAAAGAATAGCTAAGAAAAACCCACAGTTAATATCTTACTTAATGGTGCTTCACTGGATGCCATCCCCCTAAGCTCAGAAACAAGACAAGGATGTCCACTCTTGCCACTTCTGGCAACACAGTATGGGAGGTTCTAGCCAGGGCAATTTGGTTAGCAAAAGAAATAAAGGGCATCCAGATTAGAAAGGAAGAATTAAAACTATCTTTTTGACTACACATACATATTTTTAAAATGTTTTTTGCATGAGGAAGAACAAAGGAATGTCATTACTGCAGGGTGTTGAAAATAGATGGTAATTAATAGTTAAAAATTTTAACTTATGTGTGAGACTAAAGCAAAAAATGTTTATTTGGTACAAAATTTATATTCTGACTAGTGCACTTCCTAATATAACTTATGTAGACAGCTTAATTGAACACCATAAGAACATGGAACCTCGAGTAGGGCATGAGATTTTGCTGGCTTGTCCAGAGTGATGCCCCAATAAATCCCAGGGTGATTTGAACAGTGAATAAAAAAGTAATTGCAAAGCCCCCTTCAGGGAATGGTGAGAAAGGGGGAAGATTCAACTTCCCCAAGTTGAATTCTTGATATTCTCACAAGTAGTGCGGATAACCAAAGCAATAGGCTGAGCCCCCAATCTTGGGGCTTGTTCATATGAAACTTAACCCCACAAAGGATAGGTCAAGCCTACTTAAAATTAGGCCTAAGAGTCACCCCCAACAGAACTTTTTTGTTGTTCAGACGTGGCCTCTCTCTCCAGCCAACACAACAAGCAAACTCACTGCCCTCCCCCGTCTACGTGGGACATGACTCACAGGGGTGTGGACCTTCCTGGCAATGTGGGACAGAAATCCTAGAATGAGCTGAGTCTCAGCATCAAGGGATTGAGAAAACCTTCTCCACCAAAAGCGGGAAGAGTGAAATAAGACAAAATAAAGTGTCAATGGCTGAGAGATTCCAAACAGAGTCAAGAAGTTATCCTGGAGACTTCCGGAGAAGATGGCGGCTTAGTAAGATGCGCGGGTCTTAGTTCCTCCTCCAGAAGAGCTACTAGGGGAGTAGAAACGATACAGAACAGCTCCCAGAGCCACGACAGATATCAAGAAGACAGCGTACCCCATTCTGGAACGGCTGACTGGCTGGGAGAACCCTTTCCGGTGAGATCGCCGAGGGGTGTGGGCTTCCCCGGGCCGGGGCAGCAAGCAGCCGGAGTCCCTCCCTTCCTCCTTCCCGGGCCAGCTGGGAGAAATGGACAGGCGGTCCCCTCAAGGCGTGGCGGCTGGCGCCCCCCAAAGCGCAGCCCCCAGGACCAGCTGGGAGAATTGGATTGGAGATACCCAGGCCGCGGAGAACAGTGACCGGGGTCCCTTCCAAACACGTGGCTTCCCGGTCCGGCTGGGAACGATGCACTCTCCCGGGCCGCGGCGGCTGGCGCCCTCCCGCCATGCTTGGTGCCCCGGGCCGGCTAGGAGATTCGGACGGGTGCTCTCCCGGGCTGCAGCGGCCGGCGACCCTCCCCGCGTTCGGATCCCCGGCCTGGCTAGCACTCTTCCAAGCCTCTTCGGCTGGCGAACCTCCCCCACGGCGAGAGTTTTCCAAAGTTAAAGGACCCACAGCACCTTTTACTGGTGGAACCCGCAGAAAAACGAGTGCCACGAGCGCCACCTACTGGGCAGGATAAGAAAAACAGAACCCAGAGATTTCACAGAAAAATCTTTCAACCTGTTGGGTCCAACACCCAGGGAAATCTGACTAAATGCCCAGACACCAGCAGAAGATAACAGATCACGCTCAGAATATTGAAAATATGGCCCAGTCAAAGGAACAAAACAATAGTTCAAATGAGATACAGGAGCTGAGACAACTAATGCTGAATACACGAACAGAAATGGAAAACCTCTTCAAAAACGAAATCGATAAATTGAGGGAGGACATGAAGAAGACATGGGCTGAACAAAAAGAAGAAATAGAAAATCTGAAAAAACAAATCACAGATCTTATGGAAGTGAAGGATAAAGTAGAAAAGATGGAAAAAACAATGGATACCTACAATGATAGATTTAAAGAGACAGAAGATAGAATTAGTGATTTGGAGGATGGAACTACTGAATTCCAAAAAGAAACAGAAACTATAGGGAAAAGAATGGAAAAATTTGAACAGGGTATCAGGGAACTCAAGGACAATATGAAGTGCACAAATATATGTGTTGTGGGTGTCCCAGAAGGAGAAGAGAAGGGAAAAGGAGGAGAAAAACTAATGGAAGAAATTATCACTGAAAATTTCCCAACTCTTATGAAAGACCTAAAATTACAGATCCAAGAAGTGCAGCGCACCCCAAAGAGAATAGACCCAAATAGGCGTTCTCCAAGACACTTACTAGTTAGAATGTCAGAGGTCAAAGAGAAAGAGAGGATCTTGAAAGCAGCAAGAGAAAAACAATCCATCACATACAAGGGAAACCCAATAAGACTATGTGTTGATTTCTCAGCAGAAACCATGTAAGCTAGAGACAGTGGGATGATATATTTAAATTACTAAAAGAGAAAAACTGCCAACGAAGACTTCTATATCCAGCAAAATTGTCCTTCAAAAATGAGGGAGAAATTAAAACATTCTCAGACAAAAAGTCACTGAGAGAATGTGACCAAGAGACCAGCTCTGCAAGAAATAATAAAGGGAGCACTAGAGTCAGATACGAAAAGACAGAAGAGACAGGTATGGAGAAGAGTGTAGAAAGAAGGAAAATCAGATATGATGTACATAATACAAAAGACAAAATGGTAGAGGAAAATATAATCCAAAAAGCAATAACACTAAAAGTTAATGGACTGAATTTCCCAATCAAAAGACATAGACTGGCAGAATGGATTTAAAAACAGGATTCTTCTATATGCTGCCTACAGGAAACACATCTTAGACACAAAGATAAACATAGGTTGAAAGTGAAAGGTTGGGAAAAGATATTTCATGCAAATAACAACCAGAAAAGAGCAGGAGTAGCTATACTAATATCCAACAAATTAGACTTCAAATGTAAAACAGCTAAAAGAGACAAAGAAGGACACTATATACTAATAAAAGGAACAATTAAACAAGAAGACATAACAATCATAAATATTTACGCACCGAACCAGAATGCCCCAAAATACGTGAGGAATACACTGCAAACACTGAAAAGGGAAATAGACACATATACCATAAGAGTTGGAGACTTCAATTCACCACTCTCATCAATGGACAGAACATCTAGACAGAGGATCAATAAAGAAATAGAGAATCTGAATATTACTATAAATGAGTTAGACTTAACAGACATTTATAGGACATTACATCCCACAACAGCAGGATACACCTTTTTCTCAAGTGCTCATGGATCATTCTCAAAGAAAGACCATATGCGGGGTCACAAAGCAAGTCTTAACAAATTTAAAAAGATTGAAATCATACACAACACTTTCTCAGATCATAAAGGAATGAAGTTGGAAATCAATAATAGGCGGAGTGTCAGAAAATTCACAAATACGTGGAGGCTGAACAACACACTCTTAAACAATGAATGGGTCAAAGAAGAAATTGCAAGAAAAATTAGTAAATACCTCGAGGCGAATGAAAACGAAAACACAACATATCAAAACTTATGGGACGCAGCAAAGGCAGTGCTAAGAGGGAAATTTATTGCCCTAAATGCTTATATCAGAAAAGAAGAAAAGGCAAAAAATTCGGGAATTAACTGTCCACTTGGAAGAACTGGAAAAAGAACAGCAAATTAACCCCAAAGCAAGCAAAAGGAAAGAAATAACAAAGATTAGAGCACAAATAAATGAAATTGAAAGCATGAAAACAATAGAGAAAATCAATAACACCAGAAGTTGGTTCTATGAGAAAATCAATAAGATTGATGGACCCTTAGCAAGACTGACAAAAAGAAGAGAGAGGATGCAAATAAATAAGAGCAGAAATGAAAGAGGAGACATAACTACTGACCTCACAGAAATAAAGGAGGTAATAACAGGATACTATGAACAACTTTACGCTAATAAATACAACAACGTACATGAAATGGATGGGTTCCTGGAAAGACATGAACAACCAACTTTGACTCAAGAAGAAATAGATGACCTCAACAAACCAATCACAAGTAAAGAAATTGAATTAGTCATTCAAAAGCTTCCTAAAAAGAAAAGTCCAGGACCAGATGGCTTCACATGTGAATTCTATCAAACATTCCAGAAAGAATCAGTACCAACTCTCCTCAAACTCTTCAAAAGAATCGAAGTTGAGGGAAAACTACCTAATTCATTCTATGAAGCCAACATCACCCTCATACCAAAACCAGGCAAAGATATTACAAAAAAAGAAAACTACAGACCAATCTCTCTAATGAATATAGATGCAAAAATCCTCAATAAAATTCTAGCAAATCATATCCAACAACATATTAAAAGAATTATACATCATGACCAAGTAGGATTCATCCCAGGTATGCAAGGATAAGAAAATCAATTAATGTAATACACCATATCAACAAATCAAAGCAGAAAAATCACATGATCATCTCAATTGATGCAGAGAAGGCATTTGACAAGATTCAACATCCTTTTCTGTTGAAAACGCTTCAAAAGATAGGAATACAAGGGAACTTCCTTAAAATGATAGAGGGAATATATGAAAAACCCACAGCTAATATCATCCTCAATGGGGAAAAATTGAAAACTTTCCCCCTAAGATCAGGAACAAGACAAGGATGTCCATTATCACCACTATTATTCAACATTGTGTTGGAGGTTCTAGCCAGAGCAATTAGACAAGAAAAAGAAATACAAGGCATCAAAATTGGAAAGGAAGAAGTAAAACTATCACGGTTTGCAGACGATATGATACTATACGTCGAAAACCCGGAAAAATCCACAACAAAACTACTAGAGCTAATAAATGAGTACAGCAAAGTAGCAGGTTACAAGATCAACATTCAAAAATCTGTAGCATTTCTATACACTAGTAATGAACAAGTTGAGGGGAAATCAAGAAATGAATCCCATTTACAATTGCAACTAAAAGAATAAAATACCTAGGAATAAATTTAACTAAAGAGACAAAAAACCTATATAAAGAAAACTACAAAAAACCGTTAAAAGAAATCACAGAAGACCTAAATAGATGGAAGGGCATACCGTGTTCACGGATTGGAAGACTAAATATAGTTAAGATGTCAATCCTACCTAAATTGATTTACAGATTCAATGTAATACCAATCAAAATCCCAACAACTTATTTTTCAGAAATAGAAAAACCAATAAGCAAATTTATCTGGAAGGACAGGGTGCCCCGAATTGCTAAAAACATCTTGAGGAAAAAAAAAAAAGCTGGAGGTCTCGCGCTGCCGGACTTTAAGGCATATTATGAAGCCACAGTGGTCAAAACAGCATGGTATTGGCATAAAGATAGATATATAGACCAATGGAATCGAATAGAGTGCTCAGATATAGACCCTCTCATCTATGGACATTTGATCTTGGATAAGGCAGTCGAGCCAACTCACCTGGGACAGAACAGTCTCTTCAATAAATGGTGCCTAGAGAACTGGATATCCATATGCAAAAGAACGAAAGAAGACCCGTATCTCACACCCTATACAAAAGTTAACTCACCTGGGACAGAACAGTCTCTTCAACAAATGGTGCCTAGAGAACTGGATATCCATATGCAAAAGAATGAAAGATGACCCGTATCTCACACCCTATACAAAAGTTAACTCAAAATGGATCAAACATCTAAACATTAGGTCTAAGACCATAAAACAGTTAGAGGAAAATGTAGGGAGATATCTTATGAAACTTACAATTGGAGGCGGTTTTATGGACCTTAAACCTAAAGCAAGAGCACTGAAGAAGGAAATAAATAAATGGGAACTCCTCAAAATTAAACACTTTTGTGCATCAAAGAACTTCATCAAGAAAGTAGAAAGACAGCCTACACAATGGGAGACAATATTTGGAAATGACATACCAGATAAAGGTCTAGTATCCAGAATTTATAATGAGATTGTCCAACTCAACAACAAAAAGACAGCCAACCCAATTACAAAATGGGAAAAAGACTTGAACAGACACCTACCAGAAGAGGAAATACGGATGGCCAAGAGGCACATGAAGAGATGCTCAATGTCCTGGCCATTAGAGAAATGCAAATCAAAACCACAATGAGATATCCTCTCACACACACCAGAATGGCCATTATCAACAAAACAGAAAATGACAAATGCTGGAGAGGATGCGGAGAAAGAGGCACACTTATCCACTGTTGGTGGGAATGTCAAAGGGTGCAACCACTGTGGAAGGCAGTTTGGCGGTTCCTCAAAAAGCTGAATATAGAATTGCCATACGACCCAGCAATACCATTGCTAGGTATCTACTCAAAGGACTTAAGGGCAAAGACACAAATGGACATGGCACACCAATGTTTATAGCAGCGTTATTTACAATTGCAAAGAGATGGAAACAGCCAAAATGTCCATCAACAGACGAGTGGCTAAACAAACTGTGGTATAAACATACAATGGAATATTATGCAGCTTTAAGACAGAATAAACTTATGAAGCATGTAATAACATGAATGGACCTAGAGAACATTATGCTGAGTGATCTAGCCAAAAACTAAAGGACAAATACTGTATGGTCCCACTGATGTGAACCGACATTCGAGAATAAACTTGGAATATGTCATTGGTAACAGAGTCCAGCAGGAGTTAGAAACAGGGTAAGATAATGGGTAATTGGAGCTGAAGGGATACAGACTGTGCAACAGGACTAGATAAAAAAACTCAAAAATGGACAGCACAATAATACCTAATTGTAAAGTAATCATGTTAAAACACTGAATGAAGCTGCATCTGAGCTATAGGTTTTTGTTTTGTTTTTTTTTGTCTGTCTGTCTGTCTTTTTTTTTTTTTACTATTATTATTATTTTTATTTTTTTCTCTATATTGACATTCTATATCTTTTTCTGTTGTTTTGCTAGTTCTTTTCCTAAATCGATGCAAATGTACTAAGAAAGGATGATCATGCATCTATGTGATGATGTTAAGAATTACTGATTGCATATGTAGAATGGAATGATTTCTAAATGTTGGGTTAATTTCTTTTTTTTTCTTTAATTAATAAAAAAAAAAAAAAAACTCTAGTTCAGGGAGTGTCTAGTTCAAGGCTGCAGGACAGATCTGGCCAGCCACCTGTTTCTATAAATAAAGTTTTCTTGTACACACAAAAAAAGAAGTTATCCTGGAGGTTATTTTTACACATTAAACAGATATCACCCTGTTTGTCAAGATGTAATGGAGAGGCTGGAGGGAACTGCCTGAAAATGTAGAGCTGTGTTCCAGTAGCCATGTTTCTTGAAGATGATTGTATAATGATATAGCTTTCACAATGGGATGTGTGATTGTGAAAACCTTGTGCCTGATGCTCCTTTTCTCTACCTGAGCAGACAAGTAAAACATATGGAGCAAAAATAAATAATAGGGGGAACAAATGTTAAAATAAATTTAGATTGAAATGCTAGTGATCAATGAAAAAAGGCAAGGGTAAGGGGTATGGTATGTTTGAATTTTTTTCTGTTGTCATTTTATTTCTTTTTCTGAATTGATGCAAACATGCTAAGAAATGATCATGTTCATGAATATGCAACTATGTGATGATATTGTGAATTACTGATTATAGATATAGAATGGAATGATCATAAGTTAAGATGTTTGTGCTTGTTTGTTGCTTTTTTTAAAAAAACTTTAAAAATTAAAAAAAAAACTATCTCTTGTTTGATGTTGACATGATATAGAAGATCCTAAGAAATCCACTAAAAAACTATTTAGAACTTATTTACATATTCAGCACAGTTGAAGAACACAAGATTAATATGCAGAAATCAACTGTATTTTTATACACTTAAAATGAACAATCTGAAAATGAAATTAATAAAATAACTGGGTTCACAATAACATCAAAAGGAATAAAATACTTAGGAGTAAATTTAACAAAAGAAGTGCAACATTCTGAAAAAAATATAACATTGTTGAAAAAATCAAAGATATAAATAAATGGGAAAACATCCCATGTTCATGGATTGGAAGCCTTAACATCATTTAGATAACAGCAATCTATAGAGTCAGTGTAATTAATCCCTTTCAGAATTATAGAAATTGACAAACTGATTCTAAAATTCATATGGAATTACAAGGTACTTAGAATAGCCAAAACAATCCTGAAGAAAGAAAAACAAAGTAGGAACATGAACACTTCCTGATATCAAAACTTACTACAAAACAACAATGAGCAAGGCAGTGAAGTACTGGCATAAGGATAGATATATAAATCAATGGAATAAAATTTAGAGCCCAGAAATAAACCACACATCTATGGTCAACTGATTTTCAACAAGAATGCCAACCATTCAATGGGAAAAGAATAGTCTTAAACAAACGGTGCTAGGACAATAGGAAAATCACACGCAAAAGAATGAGGCTGGACTCTTACCTCATATACAAAAATTATATACCCTTTGGATTAAAGACCTAAATGCAAGAACTAAAACTATAAAAATCTTAAAAGAAAACAAAGATATAAATCTTCATGACCTTGGATTTAGCAAAAGATTCTTCTTATCATGGCACCAAAAGCACAAAGCAACAACATAGTACCCAACTGGCCTAGCAATTACACTTCTAGGTATATACCAAGAAGAAACTTCATCCACTCTTTTATTCAGTTTTTATTAGAAAAGTTGTAGGTTTACAGAGAAATCATGCAGAAGATACAGGGCTCCCACATAGCCCCCAGGGTCTCATCCAATCTTGTGGCTTTAACTACTTCTTCCTAAAACTTATTATATCTCCTACATTCCCTCTCCTAAGTACAGATTTTACCTGACATTCTAGCATCCAAGTCCAAACACCCTGGAACTGACAACCTCACCAATAACATCCAATTAATCATTAATCCTAACAATTCTAACTCTTAAATATATCCTTCATCCATCCTTTCTTCTTCCTAAACATTACCATCCTAATTCATACTAACATCTCTGGCTCAGGAAGAAGAGGTTAATGATGAGATCATTAGGGCTGGCCAAATGCCAATTATGTTCAGCAAAATTCAATAAAACAAAATTTCAATTACTAAAAGAATCTCGACAATCCATCTAGAATGCTATTAAGAAATCTAATTTGCAACACAAACTTCTTTCTGCTTTTCAAATTTGACTAAGAGAAATGATGATACATTGTTTCCTTAAACGAAGGACTATACTAAATGAAAGCAGTCCCATGTTCGCTTCTAAGGTAGCCCCAAATTTCACATCAATTTCACATGTATTGTGAATCACAAATTCACATGCACAATGCTACTAATACTTCCAATCACTTTTATTCCAAAACTTTGATGGAAATATTCTACCAATCCTAAACTTATTTCTGAAAGGAGCTACAGAAACAAAAATTTGTGTTGCAAGAAACCCACAGGATTTAAATGTCAAAAGAACAACTGTTAGGTTTTTTAAATAAATTTGCTCAGCATAAGGAAGTATGGAATACAATGCTTAAAATCATTTTTTATATTAGAGTAAATATATATAAGCAAGCAGTATTCCAACTAAAAACAATGATGGGTACAGATTAAGCACTGCGTAATTAAAATACTTTTTAATGATTAAGGCATTCAAACACTTAACGGAGTTTACCTTAAATCAGTTAAACAATTAATGGAGTTTACCTTAACCAGATTGTTAAATTTACTAAAGTTTTAAAATAGGCTAGACTGCCCTCCAGGTCCCAGAGTCTGGAAAGAGCTGTGAAGTTATATTTGAGAGTGAGTCGCTTCTGCTGAGACCTTACCTAGGTTTGGAAAGGCTGCTAGAGGAAGGCTGAAAGGCCCCAAACTTGTCAGGGATTCAGGTCCCAGCACATTATCATCAGTTAGGAAGAGACTGAGCCATGCAAGCAAGTGTTCAGATAGGCAGCAAGTATGTCTCAAGGGGCTTTAGGGAAATCAAATGAGCTTACAGGCTGGCATGACACCTCTCCAGACCATCCCAAATGCTCTGCCCAGGCAATGTCTCCTCTAACCCCAGCTCCAGAGGAGAGGGTCAAGAGATGCCTTTGGATCAAGGCTCCTGGGTATTCTGGGCTTTCAAGAATATACTACAAGACTCAGCTCTTCTGCTCACCTACTGCCCCTCCTTCTTCCATCCCTTCCCTGCCCACCTACCTTCTGACCCCAGCCCTTGGAGAAGTAAATGGCTACCTTGCTTTGCTCAGATACTATGTGAATTCAGCATCCAGGCAAGGGAAGATAGACAGGCATGTGGCAACAGATGAGAAGGTTTGGGGCGCAAGGCCATAAGGATTACTAAATCACTACCAGAACCAAATACTTAAAGTAGAGGAGGAAATGAGCCTAGGGAGGGACTGGGCAGCCCTTGCACTGGGGCGAGAGGACAAACTTCAGACTTGGTGAAAGATGTGGGTGGCCATGAAGATGGTGACAAAGGAAAACGCCATAAGGTGAAGCACTGCTGCAGGTATGGGAGATGAGAAGGCAGAGTCAGTCATTATGTCATTATGTAAGGGTACTTGGGATGATTATGCTGAGCTGGTCCTGGTGTAGTTCTGAGAACCAAGTTACTGTTAACTGTTAGATGCTAAATACTAGATGTGAGGGTAGAGGGTTACAGTGCTACAGGGAAAAAGCTTTGGCAATCAGCTCTTTAGAGTCAGATGGACTAGGCTGGAGGGTCCCTGCTAGCACTTAACCTCTCTAAGACTCTGAACAGCCTAGAGGATATTAAAAACATCTTGTTCTCTATGTCTTCACAAGGGAATCCTTTATTATTGTGAACAAAGTTTGTACACTATCACTGCACTTTTGTAAATAAACGATATATGTGCTCTTCTAAAAAAGAAACAGATTAGAGGTATCTACTATCACAGTTATAACACACCATGTTAGAATATTTAGTTTTTCAATGTAAATGTGATTTAAATATTTGATTCAAATCAAGAATTTCTTTTAGCAAATATGTTTGTTTAAATAATATATGGGCTCCAGATGTATTTAGGTGAAAAACATGACAGAAGAAACACATTAGTCATGCCTCAGTTTCTTTATCTGGGCTGTTTCTTCACTGACCTAGCTAATGGATTGGTAACAGTATTTTTCAATGGAAGGGCTACTGGATTTTTTGAATTACACAGTTCTTTCTACAAGACTGCAGATTTCAGGATATTTATCATCCCAAACTCTGCCACTAAACACCAGTAATAACTCATAATATCTCTGTATGTCTTTTTTACTGTGCTGACATTTGCAGCAATGATACAAAAGCAATGATGAGCAGAATGGCTCCTTAGCATGAATCAAGGCAGCAACACCAAATTGCACTAGTAGCCATATTCTTCACTGTCATGTAATCTATTTTAAAAAGGCAGTTTCACTTGATTGATAAAACAATAAAAATTATTAATTTGTTACATCTCAAACTAAGTTGTTAATATTCTGTGTGATACACATCCAGAGACCTCTTTTGTTGCTCAGATGTGGGGTCTTTCTCTCTAGCCCAACTCTCTCTAAGCCCATAATTATACCATTAAGGGGGGATCATGTGAGACATGGACTATTGAATTTTTGGACATTATACATGATGCCCAACGGATAGAGATAACTGAAGGACACACTGACTGAGAAGTAGAATGGCAAACTATAGTGTATACATATGATGGAATATTGTACTGTTACAGAAAGGAAAAAAGTCATGAGGCATGCAATGTTGTGAATGAATCTGTGGGACATTATGTGATACAAAATAAGCCAGAAACAAAAGAGTAAATATTGAATGGTCTCATTTAGAAAATACTTATAAGAAAATTGGAGCCTAGATTAAGAGCTCTTATAGCAATCACATTTAGTCCAGAGCCGCTAGATTTTGAGAAGCTATGCTCTATATGTATAACCTGGCATTTCCCTGGAATTTGGGGTACCTGTGTGAAACCCAAGACTCAGAGCAGGAATTCTGCAGGTCTGAAAGTCAGCAATTGTTAAAGAAACTGAAAAAGAGACCAGGCTTTAATTAGAGATAAGAAAGAAGCCTATCGGGTCAGGACTACGTTAAATCAGAATACAAGGGTTAAGTGGGCACTGTCTGCATTTTACAACTTCACCTACTCTAGAAGACCAAAAGATGAGAGGTTTATTTTGCCCCAAACCTAAATTTTCTGTAGCACATAATCTAACTCAACCTGTCTGGATAGTTCATTTAAACAACCTAAAACAAGGAGCTCAGAATGGGAATGAGGGCTTGTAATCCTGTATAGCTTAATGTAAGGCTCTGACACATTCCAGAGTATATTAAGCAGATAATTAAAAAATATTGAGAAAGTCCCTTGAGGGATGGGGAAAAAAAATAAGCAACTATTAAACTTTACCACTGGGGAAACCTTTGATACTATCTCAAACATTAGTCACTCCCAAGTCAATAGGCCAAGCCCTTGTTCTTAAGGCTTGCTCTTGTGAAACCTACCTATAGTTATGCCTAAGAGTTACTTCCAGAGGACTTCTTTTGTTGCTCAGCTGTGGCCTCTCTCTTCTGAGCCCAACTCTGCAAGCAAAATCATTATTCTCCCCCACTTTGTGGGACATGACATCTAGGGATGAAAGTTTCCCTGGCAACATGGGATATGACTCCCAGGGATGAGTCTGGCCCTCACACTGTGGGGTCGACAATGCCTTCCTGACCAAAAAGGGAGAAAGAATTGCAACAAATATGATATCAGTGGCTGAGAGAATTCACATAGAGTCAAGAGGCTACTCCAGAGGCTACTATATGCAAGCTGCAGCTAGATACTGCTATTTACCATATGCCAAACCCCAAACAAAACCATTCCTACCAACCCTAAAGAACACCTAGGGCTCTATATGAGATTCTTCAAAGGTTCCATGCACTATGATTACATTCCAGAAACCTACAACCTCCAGAATGGTTCCTTGGCCAGATAAGTCCTGAAATCCAGAGGGGCCAGTCTCTCCAAGAACATCAACTAGTTCCATCCCCCATCCCATATTATAGACAGCCCTTTCCAACATGAAAAATTTAGAATAGGTATAGCCCAAATACTCCTAAAAATCTGGAGAAAGATCAAAGGAGAAGGCAGAGTTATAACAGAGAAAACAGTATTTAACAAATGAGTATGATTGTTGAATCATTATACTGATATTTCTTTAGGTCTCCAATGCCTTGGAGCAACCAGAAGGAAAAACCTAAAATTGTCGAACAGTAACCCATACCAAACTCTGAAATCTGTTCTATAACTAATTGTTATGGTGTGCTTCGAAATTTATTGCTCTTTTGTATGTTATTCTTCACACACACACACACACACACAAAATTCTATGTAACAAAACGGAAAGTATGCATAAAGCACTTCTGCTGTATACCAAAGTATAAAACTATCTCATGAAAGCACATGCACAATCATTTGATATGCAAATTCCACTAGCCCCTTTTTCTCGCAGAACACTATTTTTACTTCTAAGAGAGAGCGTTGAAAAAAGAGAGGGATTCAAAGGAAAGGAGATAGATAAAATATAAGCTATGCCTCCAACTCTCTGATAATTGACAGCATAGCATAGGAGACAACTAAGTTAGCTACTATTTATTTATGTCTCTCTTCCATCATTCTTCTTATTATTTTAATCACCTTGCTATGTCTAGGAACTATGCCAACAATTAACTATCAATTTGAACATGTTAAATTAAACTTTTCCATTTGAAGAATCCACAGGGTTCTGGGCCGATGGCTTTGAAACTCCTCTTAGCAACAAAACCCTAACAGCAGCACAGAGAAGAAATGCTCTGACTGAAGTCAGCAGATAGGAGAGCAGTGCAAACTCTATTCCCTTATCCATTCTCAACTGTGTTTCTATTGACCCCACTGATCTAATCCAATCATATTGTTTTACTGGTAAAGAATCTCAAGTTCCAAAAGGCTGAGTGATTTCTCAAAGGTCACCTAGCTGATTTTTGACACATAAGAGTCAAAAGCAAGCACTTACTTAGAAAGGAAAGCAGTGATCACCTGTAACCAAATACATTCATTAAGTTAGGCCAAACAGCTTCCTTTTGCCTCAACGTCTAGTCTTGAGCCGCTGGATTTCTGCAAGGTATTTACTTGACAAAGTCTCTCAGTATTTCTTAATGGACAAATGTAGAAATTTGGATCCACATATTGTGGTAGTTTGAAGCTGTTATGTACCCCAGAAAAGGCTATGTTTCATTTTGGTGAGTGCAGACCTGTTGTGGGTAGGACCTTTCAGTTAGATTATTTCGACTGAGATATAACCCACCTGTTTCAAGGTAGGTCTTAATCCTTTTACTAGAGTCCATTATGAGAAGATAAAAGACAAGAAAAGTAGAGAGTTTAGAGAAAAGGCCCTGAAAAGCTGAGAGATAAGAACACACCAACAGAAGCCAAAAGAGCCACTGCACCCAGAAGTTGAAAGCAACAAAATCTGCACCAGCAGACAGAACCACATGCTTTCCCATGTGACAAAGGTGTCCCAGAGACCAGGAGACTTTCTTCAGAGAAAGCATCCTCTTGTTGATGCCTTAATTTGGACATTTTCATGGCCTTAGAATTGTGACTCGTCAGCTAATAATACCCATTGTTAAAAGCCAGTCCATTTCTGGTATTTCATCAGTGTGACAAAACCAAAACACTTATCCACATGTTAATGAATTCCTAACACACTGACCAGTGTTGGTAATAGATGTCTATCAATCTGAAGGCACATCTCTAAAGCTATGGCCCAGAGCTTGATTCTTCCTGCTATCCTGTGCAGCAATTTTATTAATCATTTGGATGTGGCCTTGTATGGCACAATGATGAAATAAGTGATATGATATGAAGAAAATTGTGATTAACTGCATATGCTGGATCAAAGAACATGTTTTATAGAGAAATGTTCAAGAAGACCCAAACTATTGAATTATCTCATAATCTTATAGAAATCTACATCTTATAGAAAAAAGTCACCAGAAAACAAGCCCAATATAATTTTGGGGTATACTATAAGAAATGTCTATAATAAGGGCAGAAATTATCACATTCCATGCTGCACTGATCAGCTATATAGCTCATTTCAACCAACATTCATTAAGCACCTACTATATGTCAGAACACATCTGAAATACTGTTTTTAGTTCTAAGCAAGACTAAGGTCACATACTGACAAACAAAAAAACATATCCAAAAGGAAATAATGAGGAAAGTATGATATCTAGAAAAATTTTCACTTATAAAGGACAAAAACAATTTAGGGAAATTTAATCAGAAAATGATAACAATAACAATAATATCCAACATTTACATAGCACATATTATGTGTGGCAGCCATTGGAGGTATGTTACCTGTATCTTCCTTCAAGAAAGAACTTGCCATTCAGCTGCTAGGTGTGCAATCAGCTGACAGCCTCAGGTTGCAACCCCTTCAGAATCTCCAGCTTTTAAGCTGAGACAAAGTTCCTCCTGGGCTGCACCAACCAAGGACTGAGCATAGTACAGGCACTAAGGTCTGGCTATTTCTACCCAATGAAGGACTCTCGTAATGGATAATTTTGGCTCCAGAGTCTTCACTGGGTGGGCTGAGACGCTATCAGATCTGTATCACACTGAGGCTCATCCTGCCAATTGTGTACCTCACCCCTCAACTTTCCTTTCACAGAAGCTCCCTCAACCCCCTGCCTGAATTTCTTACATTCCAAACTCTGTCCTGGCATCTGCTTCCTGAAGGACTCAAATTTATACAGTTGGTATCAGAAATGGGTTGAGAAAGTGGGGGTGAGAGTGGGAGATGTGTAAGATGGGGTTTATAGACTGGATCACTTATAGTTTAACTCGCAATGAGGATCTCATTCCAGGCAGTACATGAGGCATGGACAGCCTCTAGCAAAGTTGATGGCCTGAGTGCTAAACTCTCACAAGCTGTGACTTGAATGCTCCTGAAAAAGAACACCCTAATTGGTGTAATCATTCAGATGTTTGAAAGTATGAAGGAAACAATGCATACAAGAACAATGGAATTGGCTGGCTGTTATACTGAATTCACTCCCTAGAGAGGGCATCTAAAAAAACAACTGAAAACTTTTTTTTTTTTTTTTTTTTTTTTAAAGGAAAGACAGAGAGAAGGAAGGAAGGAAGGATAGAAGGAAGGAAGAGAGGAAGAAAGGGAAACATCTTTTTAAACATTTTCTTGTTTTATTGTATTTTGTTTCTCCGTTTTCGTTACATGGGCTGGGGCCGGGAATCGAACCGAGGTCCTCCGGCATAGCAGGCAAGCACTTTGCCCGCTGAGCCACCGCGGCCCGCCCCTGAAAACTTTTTAAGTTTAAGGATTCGGAACTCCAACTGCCAAGCATGCTATTGAAGCAAGTATATATAAGTAAGATTCTCCAGGTCTTTCCCAAAGAAACCTATGGCCATTTAATCAGGGGACTGTAGAGTGGTACAAAAGAAAATTTACCCAGATATTTTAAGGACTATTGGTTCCTAGATGTGAGTTGACACTGATATCCAGAGACCCAGAGCATCATTATGATCCTATTACAGAGGGAAGAATCCAGGAACCAAGCAGTAAAATTGAGTACTGGCCAAAGTCCAGCTTACAGTGCATCCATTGGTCCACGGACCCACCCAGCAGTCACTTCCTCAGCCCCTGAATGTATAAATAAGATTAGCATACTTGGCAGTTGGAGTCCCAAGTCCTTGGCCTGTGAAGTAAGAGTGAAAGTTTCTGAAACTGTTCTCCCCATCCCCTGGCCAAGATATTAAGTCAAAATCAATATTGCTACGATGTGTGAATATATTTCATTAAAACTGCATTTTAAAAAACAAAAAATTTTTTTTAATTTTTTAAAAATCAGTATTGCATAGGAGGTGGGGGTTATGGGAATGGCAGAGATTAGTAACATCCTTAAGGATCTCAAAGATGCAGGGTGGTGGCACCTTTTCACATGTCTCTTTAATTCACCAATTTGGCTCCTGCAGAAACCAGGTGGATCCTGGAGAATGATTAGAGACTACTACAAGCTCAACCAAGTAGTAGCCACAACCACAGCTGTCATGGCAGATGTAGTATGCTTGCTACAGCAGATAAACATTGCCTTAAATATATGGCATGCAGCTATTAATTTAGTAAATGAGCTTTATATCCCAAGCAGAAAAGATGATCAGAAACAGTCCACTTTCACAAGAAACAAACAATAACATAGATTCAATAGTTATAGCTATGTTAACTTTCTATCTTTGTCATAAGATAGTCTGAAGAGATCTGGACTCAGAATGGTATATTGATCCATTTCATCAAAGACATTGCGTAGACCATGTGAGATGAATAACAGGTGACTAGCATGCTAAGGCCTTGGTAACTTACACATGCTCAAAACGGTGGCAGAAAAATCCTACAAATATTCAGAGACCTGCCACTTCAGTAAGGTTTCTAGTAGTACGGTGGTCAGAGCCATGATAACTCATCCCTTCCAAAACGAAGACAAACTGCTGCATCACCCACTATAATAAATGAAGCGCAATATCTGATAGTCTTCTTCAAATTCTATACATTTTGTACACAGGAATACTGCTGTGGCCCATATACTGGGTGACATGAAAGACTGCCAGCATTAAGTGGGAGCAGCAACTCTGCAGCAGATCCAGGCTCAGTTCAGACAGTCCCTATGCCATTGGAGGTTTCAGTGGATGGAAAGATACAGTGTGAAGTTTATGGCAAGCCCCAATGGAAGAATCACAACAAGGACCCTGGAGTTCTGGAGGAAAGCCACGTTGTTAGGAAAACTGCTCCAGGTGTGCTACAGGACCTTGGTAAGAAATAGAACACTAGACCCTGGGATACCATGGGTCCAAAACTGCCCATATTGAGCTGGGGTTGACAGGATTCTCTGAGTCATAAAGTCTGGTGGACTCAACAGCAATCCACTGGAAGATGGAAATTATAGTTATTATGTAATACAGCTGATTAGCAGCCTTTAAGGAAAAAGACGTGAAGATGGAGGCAGTAAGGTATGAAGGCAAATGAACAAACACACTGGAGTGACTGTGAAATGTGAAAATCTTTGTTTTTCATGTTAATACCCAGCAGATCAAGGATCAAGCCCAAGCAGAACCAAAGAGTACAAATAAGATGCATAAGCAGGCAACCAAAACCACTCCAACACCTACCACAGCTGTACTAACACTCCTTCTATAGCTGTTTGGGAGAATCCTATATGGTCAAACTGAGGAAGAAAAGCCATAGCCTAAATTATAAATAGGTCAGCTTGGTATGTGGATGCAAGCTAAAAATAGACAACAGCATACTTAGGGGTGACTTTGACAGTGGAAAGTGAAAAATCTTCTAATGGATGGAGCTTCAAATTGTCTACCTCATGAAGTACCTTTCTATGGAAAGAAAAGTGGCATACAATGAGAACAGATACGCACTTATGGGCGATGGCAAATGGAATAACCAGCTGATCAGCAGTCTTTAAGGAAAAAGATAAGAAAATAGAGGCAAGAAGGTATGGAGGCAAATGAACAACATACTGGAGTGGTTGCGAAGTATGAAAATCTTTGCTTTTCATGTTAATACTCACCAGAAAGTATCCAACATAGAAGAAAGAGTGAACAGCCAAGTAGACAAAATGACTCAGCCAGTTGACATTAGCCACCACAAAGCTGGCATGATGAGACATAAATGGAGTTTATACATAAGCCCAACAGCCTGGTCTCCCCTTACCAAGGCCTAATCAACCTAATGCCACCTCTAAATGTCCAATCTGCCAGCAAGAGAGACCGTCATTGAGCCTACAATATGACACTATGCTTCAAGGAGACCAACCAGACACTAGGTGGTAAATTCACTACACTTTTATCTCAGAAGTCCCAGCAAGTGATACTCACAGGAAGAGATACTTATTGTAAGAACATATTCATCTTTCCAGACCATATAGTCCCAACCAGCACTTACAGGGTTGTATGCTCTGGAAAAATGGCTTATAGAGCACCTGATTCACAGACATGGAATCCTGTACAGCATAGCAACCAACCAAGGAACCACTTTATAATGAAGGAATAATGGCAGCAGCCAACCTGGGTCATATCACATAAAGGTGCCTTACTAAAGCAGCCAGCCTTACACAGCATTGCAATGGTCTGCTGAAGGCAAAGCTGATTCACCAGTTTCAAGGCAAGAATGGCATAAATATGCTCTGGAATACAGTAAACGTGGTGATTCAGAGACAGTGTCCCCAGGAGAAAGAATACATGGGTCAAGAAACCAAGAGGTGGAAGCAGAAATGGTCCCCACTTACCATAATTAACAAGGATCTACAGGACTTTTTGCTTCCCATTCCTGCAACACTGCACTCTATAGTTAAGAGATACTGATACCCAAAGGGTACACATACTTGCCCAGAGTCACATCATGGATCCCACTGAAATACAAGCTGTGGTTGCAGCCAGGACATCTGAAAGTCTTTATATCCAGAAGCCAGCAGGCAAGAATAGAAATCATCATCTTGGGAGAGTTAAATAATCCTGATCAGCAGAAGGAAATAGAGCTGTTGTTACACAATGGGTACAAGAAAGTATAGGTGTAGAACTCAGATGATCCATTTGTGTACCTCTTTGTATTCCCTTGCCCAACTGTAATTGTGAATGGACAAATGCAACTACTCCACTTAGAAATGAGTATTTGGATCATACCATGAGGTAACCACCAAAGACCAACAGAAATGACAAGCTAAGGGCAAAGGAAATTTAGACTGGACAATGGAAGAGGCAGACAATGAGAACCACTGTGACCCAAAGACCAACTACTGCAATGAGGGCTGAAGCCTGTCATACAAATCTTTTAAGTTTCCCCTCAGGAGGAAAGGTCCATGGAACCCTAAAGGAACTCCACCAAAAAGTATTCAGAGACGCAGAGGAGGAAAGGTCCATGGAACCCTAAAGGAACTCCACCAGAAAGTATTTAGAGACGCAGATCTATGTTGCACAAAAAGTGGACTGAAGCAATCGCTTAGATCTCCCATCAAAAAAGAACTTCCCATTCAATTGCAAGCTAACAGTATACAGCTGCAACACGTTAAGAATTCCAGTAACATGTTAAGAATTCATCATATATAATATAATCAGAATAAAGTCATGATGCATGCAACAACATGGATGAATCTTGAGGACACTATGTTGAGTGAAATTAGCCAAAAACAAAAGGACAAATAACGTATTGTCTCACTAATATGAGCTAACTTGGAGACTTAAAGTTGAAAACACAGGTTATCAGGAGACAGAAAGAGGACTGAAACTGGGCATTTGATGCTAAAAGAGTACAGAATGTTCAACAGGATTGATTGTAAAGATCCAGAAATGGATAGCACAATACTATCTGATGGCAGCATGATATTGTAAGTAGAATGAACAAAGCTGAGTGTGAGCACAGTTGAAAGAGGAAGTCTAGAGACATGTATGACACCAGAAACAAAGACAGAAGATAAAGACTGAGACTGTATAACGTAGCGAAACCTAGAAAGGACAATGACAGTGATTAAATGTACCAATAAAAGAACATTTCTAGATGAAGGAGAACAAATAAATTTCAACAGTGTAAAGTGTTGAAAATGGGATGGTATATGGAAAAAATACAATCAATGCAAACTAGGGTCTACAGTTAACAGTAACATTTTAATATACTTCCATTAAATGTAACAAAGGAATATACCAAAGCTAAACGTCAATAAGAGGAGGATATAAGGGAGGGGTATAGGGTTCTTGGTTATTATTTCTCCTTTTTATTTTTTATTCTTTTTTTTTCCCTCCTCTTTCCTTGCAGAAGAAATGGAAATGTCCTCATACAGATTGTGGTGAATGCATAACTATGTGATTATACTGGGAACCTTAATTGTTTACTTAGGATAGATTGCACCGTAGGTGAATAAAGCTGTTTAAAAATAAACAGAGGGCGGGCCACAGTGGCTCAGCAGGTAAGAGTGCTTGCCTGCCACCCGGGTTCAATTCCCGGTGTCTGCCCATGTAAAAATAAATAAATAAATAAACAGAAAGATACAAGTACTGGAGATAATGCAGAGAGAGAGAGAAGTCCTTATTCACTGTTGGTAAGGAAGTAGAATAGTGTAGTCCCTCAGAAGGGCAATGTGGTGGTTCACAGGAGGCTCAGTATAGGATTGCAATATGATCCTACAACCCTGTTATTAGGTACATACATGAGGAATGGAAAGCCTGGACATAAATAGATATTTGCACACTGGTGTTTATGGCTGCAGTATTCATGGATGTGCAGTGGATGGAGATGGCCTAAGGGTACATCGACTGATGAGAGGAAGAAAGTGTGAACTGTGGTTTATACATACAATGGAATACTAAGCTGTAAGAAGGCAGTTTTAAGGCATGCAAATAGGTGAATGAGCCTTGAGGACAGTATGCTGAGTGAAATAAGCCAGAAACAAAAAGACAGATATTATAATTCCTCGCCGATATGGATTGATTATAACATGCAACTCTGAAATTGAATTCGAGAGCATAGGTTATCAGAAGGATTACTGTAAAGGTTCCTAGATTTTAAACTCTTACAGCAATCGCATCTAATCCTGAGTTAAAACTGTTATTTCCAACTTCTGAGCGGCTGAGTAATTTGTGTATAACCTGGTCGTTTCCTAGAACTTCAGTATCTGTGACACCTAAGACTCAGAGTTAGAGTTCTACAGCTGTGATAGTCAGCATTACCCCATACAGCAACTGTTGAAGGTGAAAAAGAGATCAGACTTCAATTAGAGATATGAATGAAGCTGATCTGGTTAGGACTAAAGTAAATGAGACTAAAGGGTAAAGGGATGATATTGCCTGTATTTTAATACTTCAACTTCTGTGTGAGACCAAAGGAAAAGATGTTTATTTGGTGCAAAATTTATATATTTTCAGTAGCACACTATCTGCGGTCAGTTTATTCAAACATCATAATGACACAGAACTTTGAATAGAGAGTGAGATCTTGCTGGTTTATACAGGTTAGTATGATGAGCTCATGTACACGAGAGTAATCTGGGCAGAAGATAAAAAAGTATTTGTAAAGTCCTCAAGGGAACTGGGGGGAAATGTGGAATACTAAACTTCCCCACCTGGGAAAGACCTGATATTCTCAAAAGCAGTGGGGACTACCAATTTAACAAGCCAAGCCTTTGACTGTGGGACTTGTCCTTATGAAACTTATTCCTGCAAAGGAGAAGCTAAGACTACTTATGATTATGCCTAAGAGTCATCCCCAGAGAGCTTCTTTTGTTGCTCAGATATGGCCTCGCTCTTTTAAGTCAACTCTGCAAGTAAACATACTGCCCTCCCCACTACATGGGACATGACTCCCAAGGGTATAAATCTCCCTGGCAAGATGGGACATGATTTCCAGGGATGAACCTGATCCTGGTATCATGGGACTAAGAAAGACTTCTTGACCAAAAAGGGGAAGAGAAATGAAACAAAATACAGTTTCAGTGGTTGAGAGACTTAAAACAGAATCGAGAAATCACTCTGGAGATTATTCTTATGCATTATACAGATATCGCTTTTCAGTTTTTGGTGTATTAAAGTAACTAGAGGCAAATACCTGAAACCACTGAACGGTAATCCAGTAGCCTTGATTCTTGAAGATGACTTTGTAACTATATAGCTTTATAATTACAGTTTATAGTTTTTACAGTGTGATCACGTGTTTGTGAAAACCTTATGACTGACACTCCCTTTATCTAGTTTACAGACAGCTGAGTATGAAAATAAAGATAAAAAATAAATAAATAATATGAGAAGATGGGGTATGGGATGTTTTGGGTGTTTTTTTTAATTTTTAAAATTTTTTTAAATATAACAACAAACAAAAACATTCTTAACATGATCATTCCGTTCTACATATATAATCAGTAATACACAGTATCATCACATAGTTGCATATTCACCATCATGATTATTTCTTAGAACATTTGCATCAATTCAGAAAAAGAAATAAAAAGACAACAGAAAAAAGATCATACATACTATACCCCTTACCCCTCCCTTTCATTGATCAGTAGCATTTCAATCTACTAAATTTATTTTAACATTTGTTCCCCTATTATTTATTTTTATTCCATATGTTTTACCCCTCTGTTGATAAGGTAGATAAAAGGAGCATCAGACACAAGGTTTTCACAATCACACTGTGAAAGCTATTTAATTATATAATCATTTTCAAGAAACATGGCTACTGGAACACAGCTCTACATTTTCAGGCAGTTCCCTCCAGCCTCTCCATTACATCTTGACTAACAAGGTGGTATCTATTTCATGTGTAAGAATAACCTCCAGGATAACCTCTCAACTCTGTTTGGAATCTCTCAGCCACTGACATTTTGTCTCATTTCACTCTTCCCCCTTTTGGTCGAGAAAGTTGGGTATTTTTTTTAACTCTTATTTTTATTTTATTGTTTTTGGAGTAATGAAAATGTTCAAAAATCGATAGTGATGACACTGCAAACCATTATTGTATAACTTTGGATGATTATATAGTATGTGAATATATCAATAAAACTGCATCTAAAAGGAAAAAAAAAGAATTCATCACAGCTTTCCAGTTGAGGCCCTATTCTTCCTCAGCAGCTCCAAACCAGGGACTAAAGATGACAGTGTACTAGAACCTGGCCATTTTCCCCCAAACGCAGGACTTTTCTAACAGGCAATCTTTGTTCTTAAGCTCCCCATTGGGTTGGCTGAAATTTTTCAGATCTGCTTCAGGATTGAAGCCATCCCCAGAGAATTCTGCCCCTCCCCGCTTTCCTTTTACAGGAATGAGGAAAGATCAGATTGGAACCAAATAATGAAGGTCTTTTTTGCCAGGATAAATAACAAGGTAGAGATCTTTTAGACAGTGAGTAGAAACTTCCAAGAGTAACTTTACAATAACCTCAAAAATAATCTACCTCAGCTACTAATTAAATTAAAAAATATATGGACTGTTATTGCCTCTCTAAAATGACAAGAAGCCTAGATGACATATTTTGAAGTTTTAAGGTTTTGTTTTTTTCTCAAAAAAAAGTGAGTTTTACTTCACTTACTTTTTAGGAGTTGTTTCTCTTATTTAATTGAAAATGAAAAAACAGACAATTAAGTTTATATAAACCCTGACAAGGTGCTTTCAAAAATTTTCATACTTCTTGCTCAACTTATTTTAATAAAGAGAATTTTGAGATAGCCAATGCTGTACTATTAAGTCATAATAATAAATTATTTACTCTACCTTAATTTTAATATAATGAATTCTGGCAGATAAAATATCAAACCTTAATTGTGAGAGGTTAGAAAAGAACCATACTATAAAGAGAAATGCATACCTTTTCATTAACTCTAACAAAAAGGCCCTAGAGCTGCTATTTTTGTAAATTTATATGAAAATTATGACATGCAAAGCAACCAAAAGCTTCCATAACAAACCAGTGCAAGCCTTTCAGCTCACTTTAAAGTCAGCATTAATGGCTCTAAAAGTGATCTTAATCAGAAAAATACTGTGGGCAATCCTTTGTATATAGAATGAAGGTCCAAATTTGCCCTTAGCTGATTCAAACAATGGTTCCTTGCAGTATTTTCTAGGCAGTTTGCAAAAAAACTTTAGAACAGTAGCAAGTCCTTAATACTGACTTTGAACTATGTTCTCACAAAACTTTATAGAAAAGCTTTAGTACCTCAAATGGAAGGCAAAGGAAAAGGGAATAAATAGCCTTCATTTAAGAGGAAAGAATGATTAATTTGTATTATATAGAAATCACAGAAATATAATAGCACTCCTTAAAATCTAGCACACCTGGGTGCTTAGAAATCTTAATACTAAATATGCAAATGAACTCTACTTTTTAAAAAATGTTTTAACAGAATCAAAGGAAAACTAAGCCTAGAGTTTACAACTGCCTTTTTTTTTTGGCAATTGCCTTTTTTTAAAAAATATTTTTAAATTCTCACCTGCCATGCAGAAGACACGGGTTTGATTTCCAGCTGTGCAAATCCCCCTCAAAAAAAAATTCAACAAATGGTGCTGCAATAACAGGATTCTTACATAGAAAAAGAATGGAATATGACCCTATACAGGATACAAAAAATACATATATATATGTATATGTATACGTATATTCTTAGAAGTCATCTTTTTATATTGAAGTCCCCACTCCACCATCATTCCCATCACAACTCAATTCTTGTTCACTAAACAGGAAACCAGAGAGTTTTTATCCTCAAGCCAAAAAAACACTACTTATCTTCAAAGAATCTGGCCATTTATCTGCAAGTAAAAGCTTGAGCAATTTACTCAGTGATTGTAAAGAAAAGTTACAAATCTCAAATAGAGCCTTACCTTACTACTTCACACCCAGTAGGAGGGCTATAAATCAAAAAGACAATAATAACAAGTGTTGGTGAGGAAGAGAAATAGGTTTTAAAAAGCTAAGTATAAGAAGGATTTCTTATAAGTACCTGCAATTATATATTCCTCAATGATTATTATAAACTAAGAATGCTGCTCTATATAATTCATCAGGCACACAAAAGTAAAATTTAAAAATCAATGTAAAACTCTGAAAATGAATAATTTGCAACAAGCGTATCTAATTCATAGGGAATATCTAATTTATTAGCTATAAACAAAACAGAAAATGTGTAATAAATTAGGATGAAATTATTTTCTACAAAATATTTCAAAGAAATCCATAAATTATTTCATCTCTTAAAAAATTAAAGCTGTCAAGTTTTAAGTCACACAGAAATTCCACTACCTGGTTTTGGTTTTCCGCAAAAGGAAGAATGAAAATGAACATTCACTGTGCACCATCTATGTGACAGGCACTGAGCTCAATGCTTTTGATTACTTTTATTTTGTACCAGGTCTTCCCTGAGAGACACTATTACTCTAGTTGTAGATTAGAAGAAACTAAGAACCTAAGTGTCACATTGTTCTAAGAGGTACAGTAAAGATTCCTGTCCACATCTAACTCCCTACTCTGCACCACCTCCTGCAATTAACAACCATACAATACACACACCTTTGAGAAACAAGAATTTAGGTTCAAAACCAGGCAATCATCTTTTAACAAGTTTTATGCCTTACAAGTAGTCTGTGGCCAATACATAACAGGTGTCAAATAAAAGTTTACCGAACGGAATGAACAGTGGTAGCCTAGTAACACAGGAAGAGCTAGGATGATCTCCACTCTATCTTTCTAAAGGAGTTAATATAAAACTATCACTTACCAGGCAACATATATAATTATCTTTCTAAAGATCAAAACACTGATCCAGAAATTGAAAGAGAAAGGGGAAACCATATGTAAACATTTATCATTAATGTTCTTAAGGGCAAGATACTGGATTAAGGATAGAAACCTTTAACAGAGATCTAGCATGTCCCATTCCATTCAATTACAACATCTGTCGGGGCCTGCCTTGTAACAGCTAATTAAACATGTCCTGCTTCCACAATTAGCTAATTGCTAGCACAGATCTTGGTCACTTTTGTGTTTCCCAAAGCACCTAAGACAGCACCAGGCACTTGATATTACTAACTAAAATTTTTTAAAAACTTTTACTGGTTACACTTTTTCAGATACACCAGCAGTGTACTCTTTCTAAAAGCACTGCAAGGTAAATATAACTATTTACAGACAATAATACTGTGGTTCAGAGAGATTATGTGCCAAGGTAGGTGGCCAGGTGTCCTCTTACAAGAACCCAGCTACTAAGTAAATTTTCAATAAATGTTTGCTAATTGCATCATCTGTCTCTAGAAATATAGTTTTTCTTTCTAACATTACAACACCATTATCTGTGTTATAAAAATGACTATTGCCACTTAAGATTAGTGGCTAACAGAGATACTTTTATTTAGTTCAGCAAGGTTAGCTAACATATCAATGATGCTCAAGCTTTAGAACTACAAATCAGGGAGCCTGATAAAATGAAGGTTCTTGGGCCACCATCATCCCTAGAAATCCTGATTAAGGAGCCAGGAATCTGCATATTTTAATAAGCACACTCAGCTGATTCTAATGTTGTTAATCTTCAACCACATTGAGAACTGAATTACATTTTTCAAAACCTAAGTTCATCAATCAAAAAAAATTTTAATCAAGCCAGTAATCTTACAGTTAAACAAGTGTTTAAACAAAACTTTACAAAAACAATACAAGGCTGCAGTATCTAACAAAAATAGGTCCTCAAAAATTGTTTACCACCCCCAAATCTCCCAAGTAACCCGTGATGCATCAGAAGTAAATCTGGGGTCTTTTAGATAGCTAACTATGTTATTCTGAGTTTTAGTTGAATTCAACTATGGTTGCAATGTAACTTAATAAAACATTTTTACAGGTGTTATTCAAATGACTGGGTTTTAAACAGTAAGATGGAACAGTAAGCTAATTTTGAGCCTAATATCCAGAAATCATAATTTAAAAATCACCTTCAGAATAAAAGCCCACTTTAAACTTTGAATGACTGTCAAAATATACTAACTCTGTGATTATGGGTGGCATCTCCCCCATTGCTAATTATTTAGCAAGAGCCCACAAAATATTTTTCTGTACTTTCCAAATTCTCTACAATAAGTATTTTTATTTGTTTCATCATTATCAAAGTTTTAACCTATTAATCCTACAACACATATAACAATCTTTCGCACACATAACAGGATGACAAGTATACCTGTAATCACAAACATCCAAATATCTGTTTTATGACATCAAAGTTTAATCATTAACTTTTTTTTACATTAACACCATAACAAATCATTTTACTTCTAAAATGTATAATGTATACCTTTTCCATCAGGTATATGTTATTTGGATGATTTAGCAAGACTTTCAAAAATCCTCCTGTCATCATCTATTCTCTGGATCTATCTAGTGGAACACTGAAACATTAAAATATTTCTACTCTCTTATTACGTGGTGGGGGAGAGGGCAAGGGCAGACCTTTGAAAAAAAAAAGATATTTTCATAACTGTTAGTATTTTTATTTGGGAAACTTAACGTAAAGCTAGGATGAGGCTTTCTCGAAGGCAGATCATGCTTACAAGAGGCAAATGCAACATAAGGCAGAGAGAGCAACCGGCAGGTGATGAAATTCCACCTTAAATAAAACGCAAAACGTTGTTATCAAGCAATTCAGATCCGGGAATGACACTCCAGGAACATAAGGGACTCTCACAGCCCTCCACTCTCCGCACCCCAATTCCCATCCGTTACCCTCCCCCCCGTCCCCCCTCCCCCGACTCTGCGGGACTTGGTGTGGAGAGAAGGGAAACAAGGGCTGTTTGCAAACAAGCGTCCTCTGCCTCCCTCCCGGAGGTACGTGCAGGGCCGGGGTGAGAGGCTGCGCTCGGCCCCGGCCCAGGGCAAACACGGAAGAGTGCCCGCGCCCCCGCCTGCCCCGCGCCCCACACTCCTGGCTGCGCCGGAACCGAGGCCAGGGCGAGGGCTTCCCGGCGGCGCGGGGCCTAGTCGCGCCCCCACCCCCCACGCGTCTCCAACCTCTCAGGGGACGCGGGGATAAAGGGCTGAGGCCCGGGAGTCGCGGAGTGAGGGAGGTGGCCGCCGCGGCAGGACGCCCCATCCGTCCTGTGCGAGGGCGGCTGCCGAGGCCCCTGCGGGCGGCGGGAGGTCGTGAGTCCCAGCCCGCGCCGCGCCGCACTCACCTCAAGCAGCGGCCGCTGGCGCCTCAGCATGGCCGTGGGGGTCGTCCCTGAGCCTACAGCCTCCTCGGGAGGGCACCGGCGCGGCCCCGAGCACCGCCGCGGAGCCTCCCACTCCTGAAGGGACTGTGGCTACCGCTGCGGCTGGGGCCCAGCACCCGCCGAGCCGCATCCGGCTCCCGGACCGCAGCAGCCAAGCGGATCCCGACGGAGCGTCGATGAGCCGGGCTGGGGGCGCAAACCTGCAGCGGGACGACTGAGGCGCCGCAGGCGGGGATCCTCGGCGGAGCCTCCAGCGTTACCGCGGCCGATCCTGCCGCCTGCGCCGCCGGCGCCGCTGGCCCACAGCGCCCCCTGGACCCCACGCCGGGCTACGGCCGAGGGACTGCGGCGGTCCGCGCCGAGCGGGAGCGGGAGGGACCCGAAGAGAGGGAGAGAAGGAGAGAGGCCTGAAGGCGGCGGGGCCCCGCACTCCCGACCCCGCGCTCGCGCCCAGACCCACCCCTGCCTACGCCTCTAGGGATCTGGAAGCCCCTCGGCCCCTCTCGCCCCTGGTGGGTGACCTCCCCGGCCCTCAGGCCCGGAGCACCTTTTCCTTCTCTGCGCAAAGTACGTGAACATTCCGGTCACTCGGACCGCACCTGAGAGAAGTGTGTGAGAATCTCGTGCTCGTCTCTTGTGATTCGGGGGTCGGGGGTGGGGGAATCTCTTCTAAACCCATCGCTGTGTCTGGATGAAAGAACAGTGACCCAGAACAAACCTTTTTTCAAACATGCTTACAAAACCCTCTCCCAAAACAGATGAAGGAATGTCTTTGACTTAACTTTTCTTGGATCTACTGTGCAGATCGTTACAGAATGTTCCTATAGATACCAAACCCTTAACCCGAACACTACGTCCCCCCAAAAAACAAAAAAATAGAAAAAATATTTTGAGCAAGAGATTAGCCAACGGGTGGTCCTGAAATTCATACACAGTTGTAGAGATGAGATGAAGAAAGAACCATCCATCTTTAACACCCAACCTCCCCAGCCAATCCCAGGTACTGCTTTCTAAAGGAAGAAAATTGTTTTTTTTTTTAGTGGGGGCTGTAGGATCATTTTGTTTACAAATACCCCACATTAGCTGCCTCTCATCCTCTAGAGTGCAAACATCAGAACCCAAAACAACAACAACAAAAAGACTGCCAGAGGGAAAATAGGGGAAGAGAAATAATGCAAATCCTTTGGTCCCAAAATTTTCCACATACGGTATTTTATCACAGGCTGGTATACTAAAATAAACAGGGACTTGGGTGTTAGAGAGATTCTGATTCTACTAATTCCAGTTCTGTCATGTATTAGCTTTTTGGCCCTAGGCAAGTTATATAACATTTCTGAATCTCAGTTTTCTGGTTTCTCCCTTGCTGGTGATTGTGAAGATTAAATTTATGTAAAGGAACTGGCCCATAGAAGGTACTCAAATGTTAGTTCCAATTAGGCTCAAGATTGTGCCCATCTGTTTTTGCTTTACACTGTGTGTGTGTTTATATGTGTGTAAGTGTATTCATTTCAAAAAGTGGGCCTAGTTCCATCCTCCCTAGTATAGGGAAACCCCTAAATTTCACTAGTGGAGTTATATAACATCCAGCCTCTGAAGAATAGAGCCTAATTACACTGGATCCTATGACATTATGTTGCAAAGCAAATATCAGCATAGAACCTGTATATTTTTCTGTATATAAAAATATATATACATATATGTGGCACTCTCACTTTACCTTAAATTATGTCCTAATAAATCCTAATGAGAAAATTATATAAAGTCTCCAGGAAACTTTCAAATAGTAATTAAGCAGTCACCTTATAGAAAAATGTAACCTAGCAGCTGTTTTCCTAATCAGTGAAAAAAAGCCATTCCTGTACAATCTTAAATGTGCCTTCACCACATACTTCTGAGTCATATCACAAAGAAATCACTATCCCCATTTTATAAGAAGAAACTGGGGCTCAGAGGGAAACTGTGATTCATTCTCACAACTGTATGAATCAGGTACTATACTACCACCATTTTGCATCTGAGTACTTCTAGCCTAAGGAAAAATTGGAAGTAAACCCTGAGATTATTTTCAATCCCTCATCTGATGCCTTAACAGTCCTTTATACAAAATTCAGAGAATGCTGCAAGGGTAAACTACTGTTACTATTTTTGATCTAGAGAAATGGGCCCTTTAATTTAGATCAGTTTGGCAAACTAACATTAGAACTGTGCTTTCCAAGCCTAGATCACTACCACTGCAGGAAATCTGCATTTGTTTATGAATAATCATCCTACCCAGGGTGTAACTACTACATGAAGATGATTCATTTGTTCCCAGAGCCAGTTTCCTTTTACTCCAGACTTTCTCCACTTCTGTTAAATTGTGCTGCTGAAAGAAGCTACCTCTAACGTCACCACCACTCCCTGATTGTTAATAGTCCTCTTTAAAATCATTTCATCTTCTACAATTTCATTCCATCTGTTTGACTCTTCCTACCCAGTTTATTCTCTGAAATGTCTCTCATCTGTTTTCTTCTCCCTTACTGTAAATCTTTTTCATTTTAATCTACTTGGCCTGCTATCAATTGATTTGGTTGCCCCACTCTCAATTTTGAATTGTTTTCCCCTACTAACCAATGACTCTAAAATACCTCCTTACTCACAACCTGGTAGGCTTCCCAGTTTCATTTCATACCATATATATTCTTTGTAAAGTCAGCATTCTAAGAATTATTTTTTTGAGTGAGTTTTAAATCTAATGCCCCAAGCAAAATTTTTATTTGCCCTTTAAAATTTGTTCTTTAAAATTCAGGTAAAAAAGGGCAGGCCACGGTGGCTCAGCAGGTAAGAATGCTTGCCTGCCATGTCCGAGGACCCGGGTTCAATTCCCGGTGCCTGCCCATATTAAAAAAAAAAAAAAAATTCAGGTAAAAAAGATACCCATTTCAGGGGCATGGGTAGTTCAGTGTGGTAGGATGCTCGCCTTCCATGTGGGAGACCCAGGTTCAATTCCTGGACCATGCATCCCCGACCGCCCCCACCCCCCCCAAAAAAGAAATATCCATTTCTTATCTTGGTGAATGGCAATATCTTACACCCTGGTGCCCAGGCCAAAAATCTGGGAGTCATCCTTAACTCTTGCATCTCTCTCCCTGACAGTTGGTCACTAAACCTCATAAAGTTTACTTTCTTGCTTTTATTGAATTGCTCTCCTCCTCTCAAACTTTATTGCTACACCTTTGATATAGGGTATGTGGTAAATAAATTATAGTTGAACTGAATGGAAGGAAGAAAAGAAGAAAGGGAGGAGATGAGAAGGGGGGAGGGAAAGAAGGAGAGGAAAAGGAGGGCAGAGGGAAGAGAGGAGAGGGGAAGGTGATAAATTAAAATTGTATTTGTGTACAAGAGTGTATATATAAAAGTGAGTTTAAAGGGAGACACAAATCCTCTACCATGTTCCTAGGAACCCTGTCCTTACATTTATAACTACTCATCTCTGCAGAATCAATATCAGTTTACTTGTTTGTCTCCCCCACCAGCTTGTGAACCCTGTGGGCCACATTCAATGTTTGCTTCATCTCTACGTCCCAGAACCAGTCTTGGCACCTAATACACCTAAGCAAATTTTAAACTTAACTAGCACACTGTGACTAGTCTATATCCCCCAAAGCCCACCAAAAAAGTAAGGCTGTCCTTCAACATATGATTTTGCCCTACAACCCTGAACAAAGCCCATGCTGCTGCTGCCAAGTATGGTCTCCACACTCCTCTGCAGTCACCAGCCACTGCTAAGCGTCAATCCCAGACTCAGAGTTTGATAAAAAACAGGAGCCCTAATGCAGGCCAGAAGTCAGTAAAGCAGCCCAGACATAAAAATAAAATTGGGGACATTTGGGAGTCTATTAGCTCACTTGAGTCATTTAAAAAAGACCAAAGCGGTTGCCTTCTAAGAATCCACCATAAGGAAGTAGTCAAATATGTGAACAAAGTTATATGCAAAAATATGTTTATTGTGTAGCTTACTGTAAGTTTGTAACATAAAAACGTGAGGAAACCTTAAGTAAATTAAGTATTATAGTACCTCCCTACGAAGAAATACTATGTACCCATTAACAATTGTGTTTTTAAGGAATTTTAAATGATGTTGAAAACTGCTTATGATCCAGTGTCAATTTTTTAAAAGACTATTCTATGATCCCAATTATGTTTTTATATATTTATAAAACATATAAATGTAATTGTATATATATATATATATATATATATATATATATATATATATATATATATATTTGGAAGGATGCAGTGCAAATATATCTAGTTTGTAGAATATTTTTCTACTTTTTATTTTGAATTCATTTCAGATGTAAAGAAAAGTTGCAAAACTAGTATATAACATTCCAATATACCCTTCATGTAGCTTTAATCATGTGTGCCTTATCATTTGTTCTCTTTTTCCTCTCCATAGGTAGGTATCTGGATATAGAAAGAAAGGGATTTAGACAGAGAGGGAGATAAATCTATATTTAGAAACCTAGAGAGAGATAGAGATATAGATATAGGGCAATTTTTTTTCAGTATATTTCCTCAAAACAAAGACAGTACAAATATAAAAATATAATTATAAAATTCAGGAACTTATCAATACAGTACTATGATCTAATCTATATAGACCTTATTAATATTTTCCCAATTGCCCTATTAATACTGTTTATAGAAAAATAAAATAAAGATTTTTTTTTTCTGGTCCAGGATCCAGTACACGTTTGCAGGTATTTTGGTAGTCTGAAGCTGCTGGAATGCAATATACCAGAAATGGGTTGGCTTTTACAATGGGGATTTATTAGCTTACCAATGTACAGTTCTAAGGCTGAGAAAATGGCCCAGTGAAGGCATCAGCATGATGATACCTTCTCTGAAGCCTGGTGGCTGGCATCTGGAACACTTCTGTCACATGGAAAGGCCTACATGACCAGCATCTGCTATTCCTTCACTCCTGGGTTTCCTTGCTTTTGGCTTCTGGCTTCACTGGCTTCCTCTCTGAGCTTCTGTGTGTCCTCTCTTAGCTTCTCTAGGGCTTTTCCTCTATGAGCTTCTCTTAATTTCATCTCTTTTAAAGGACTCCAGTAAATGGATTAAGGACCATCTTGAATGGGGTGGGTCACATCTCAATTGAAATAACCTAACCAAAATGTCCCACCTACAACAGATCTGCACCTACCGGAATAGATTTAAAGAACATGGACTTTTCTGGGTGTGCTGGTTTGAAACTGTTATGTACCCCAGAAAAGCCTTGTTCTTTTAATCCAATCTTGTGGGGGCTGACCTGTTGTTAGGTGGGAACTTCTGATTAGGTTATTTACGTGGAGATGTGACCCCTACCCATTCAAGGTAGGTCTTAATCTACTTACTAGAGTCTTTTAAGAGGGAGGCATTTTGGAAATCAGAACACAGATGTTTGGAGAAAGAAAGTGCTCCAGCAGAAGCCAGAAGGACCCACAGTAGCTGAGAGAGCCATTTTGAAACCAACCTAGGAGAGAAGAGCCAGCAGACATTGCCCTGTAACAGAGGAACCTGGACACAATTGGCCTTTCTTCAAAGTCCATGTATCACCGTGTTGATGCCTTAATTTGGACATTTTTATGGACTTACACTGTAAATTTGTAACCTAATAAATCCTCTTTGTAAACACCAATTCATTTCTGGTATATTGCATTTGACAGCTTTAGCAGACTATAACACTGAGGTACGTAATGGCTTCAAATCACCACGTTACAATTAATCATCAAGTCTCTTTTTGTTTTTTTTTAACTTGAATAGTTTCTCGGTGTTTGTCTTTCATGACTTTAACTTTTTTAAGACTACAGACCATTTGTTTTCTAGAATGCCCCAATATTTGATTTTTTTTTAAATATTCCCTCATGATTAGATTCAGGTTGTGAATTTGTGGCAGGAATATTGCAGAACTGATACTGTGTCTTCAATGCATCATATCAGGGTGATATGATGATAACTTTGGGGATAACTTTCATTTTTTGATTAAGGTGGTATCGGCAAGGTTTCTTCACTATAAAATTTCTTTTTTGCCTTTTGTAATTAAGAAATATCTTGTGAGAAGATAATTTGAGGCTTCCTACTAGCGTTAGCCTCCATCGATGATTCTTGGTTGATACAATTACTATAGTGGTTACCAAATGCTGATTTTCTAATTCCGTCACTATCATTCCACATATATTTAATATCTTCCTATTATATGAGAGATTGCTTCTCCCCCACTTAGTAATTATTTATTTGTATATATCAGAATGAACTCAATTCTTATTTTAGTCTATGAATTATATCATTGTTGCTATTATTTATTTTGGTGCACATATTCTTTCATATTTGATTGGCTTCCATGCCTTTTTAACATCTCCCCATTATTTTTAAAGCACATTCCTTACTTTCTGGCACTGTATGTTAGCCTCATTTTATATTTTTCCATGCCTCAGTCCTGGAATCACACTTTTTCTTAAAAAATCCTCGTTTCATTTAATGTAGAATGGTATTTAGGAATCCAGATCTTTTCTTTGGTGTGCTCATTGCTACTATGGTGTCATTGCTTCTGGACTTTCTCAGCAAGCAGAGCCAGGGAACACACACAGCACACACACACATCATCTTTACTTCAAAGACGAACTATCACTATTTGGGTACCTGGCAGGCATTTTCTAGAAAATGAGCAAAGTGAGACTGTCACTTCAAGAAAAACAGCTAATAGTATTTGTTGCCAGTTTGTAACTTTGGAAGACCTGAATAACTCAGTGAACCAATATTTTTCAAATAACCAATGCACAATATATTACAAAAGTATATATGATTCCCAGAGCCTGCCCATGCATTAAAAAAAAGTATATATGAGTAAAGTTTCCATATAAGTGTAAGATAGATCAATGGATTTTAATGTAACAGAGTACAAAAATTCATTAATATGGTTTCAGATTCCACATTGTAGTTAACTTTTAAGAAATTACCACTTGTCAAGTCTTGATGTAGTATCAGAGAGACTATCCATAACGATCTGAAATGACTATTAAAATACTCATCCCTCAGAAATCCTGGGATGAGCGGGGACCCAACATCATGGGATTGAGAAAGTCTTCTTGACCAAAAGAGGGAAGAGAGAAATGAGACAAAGTTTCAGTGGCTAAAAATCCTCAACAAAATTCTAGCAAATCGAATCCAGCAACACATTAAAAGAATTATACATCATGACCAAGTAGGATTCATCCCAGGTATGCAAGGATGGTTCAACATAAGAAAATCAATTAATGTAATACACCATATCAACAAATCAAAGCAGAAAAATCACATGATCATCTCAATTGATGCAGAGAAGGCATTTGACAAGATTCAACATCCTTTCCTGTTGAAAACACTTCAAAGGATAGGAATACAAGGGAACCTCCTTAAAATGATAGAGGGAATATATGAAAAACCCACAGCTAATATCATCTTCAATGGGGAAAAATTGAAAACTTTCCCCCTAAGATCAGGAACAAGACAAGGATGTCCATTATCACCACTGTTATTCAACATTGTGTTGGAGGTTCTAGCCAGAGCAATTAGACAAGAAAAAAAAATACAAGGCATCAAAATTGGAAAGGAAGAAGTAAAACTATCACTGTTTGCAGACAATATCATACTATATGTCAAAAACCCGGAAAAATCCACAACAAAACTACTAGAGCTAATAAATGAGTACAGCAAAGTATCAGGTTACAAGATCAACATTCAAAAATCTGTAGTGTTTCTATACACTAACAATGAACAAGCTGAGGGGAAATCAAGAAACGAATTCCATTTACAATTGCAACTAAAAGAATAAAATACTTAGGAATAAATTTAACTAAAGAGACAAAAGACCTATTCAAAGAAAACTACAAAAAACTGTTAAAAGAAATCACAGAAGACCTAAATAGATGGAAGGGCATACTGTGTTCATGGATTGGAAGACTAAATATAGTTAAGATGTCAATCCTACCTAAATTGATCTACAGATTCAACGCAATACCAATCAAAATCCCAACAACTTATTTTTCAGAAATAGAAAAATGAATAAGCAAATTTATCTGGAAGGACAGGGGCCCCGACTACTAAAAGTATCTTGAGGAAAAAAAATGAAGCTGGAGGTCTCGCACTGCCTGACTTTAAGGCATATTATGAAGCCACAGTGGTCAAAACAGCATGGTACTGGCATAAAGATAGATATATCGACCAATGGAATCAAATTGAGTGCTCAGATATAGACCCTCTCATCTATGGACATTTGATCTTTGATAAGGCAGTCAAGCCAACTCACCTGGGACAGAACAGTCTCTTCAACAAATGGTGCCTAGAGAACTGGATATCCATATGCAAAAGAATGAAAGATGACCCATATCTTACACCCTATACAAAAGTTAACTCAAAATGGATCAAAGATCTAAACATTAGGTCTAAGACCATAAAACAGTTAGAGGAAAATGTAGGGAGATATCTTATGAATCTTACAATTGGAGGCGGTTTTATGGACCTTAAACCTAAAGCAAGAGCACTGAAGAAGGAAATAAATAAATGGGAGCTCCTCAAAATTAAACACTTTAGTGCATCAAAGAACTTCATCAAGAAAGTAGAAAGACAGCCTACACAATGGGAGACAATATTTGGAAATGACATATCAGATAAAGGTCTAGTATCCAGAATTTATAAAGAGATTGTTCAACTCAACAACAAAAAGACAGCCAACCCAATTACAAAATGGGAAAAAGACTTGAACAAACACCTCTCAGAAGAGGAAATACAAATGGCCAAAAGGCACATGAAGAGATGCTCAATGTCCCTGGCCATTAGAGAAATGCAAATCAAAACTACAATGAGATATCATCTCACACCCACCAGAATGGCCATTATCAACAAAACAGAAAATGACAAGTGCTGGCGAGGATGTGGAGAAAGAGGCACACTTATCCACTGTTGGTGGGAATGTCAAATGTTGCAACCACTGTGGAAGGCAGTTTGGCGGTTCCTCAAAAAGCTGAATATAGAATTGCCAAACGACCCAGCAATACCATTGCTAGGTATCTACTCAGAGGACTTAAGGGCAAAGACACAAACGGACATTTGCACACCAATGTTTATAGCATCATTATTTACAACTGCAAACAGATGGAAATAGCCAAAATGTCCATCAACAGACGAGTGGCTAAACAAACTGTGGTATATACATACGATGGAATATTATGCAGCTTTAAGACAGAGTAAACTTATGAAGCATGTAATAACATGGATGGACCTAGAGAACATTATGCTGAGTGAGACTAGCCAAAAACTAAAGGACAAATACTGTATGGTCCCACTGATGTGAACCGACATCAGAGAATAAACTTGGAATATGTCATTGGTAACAGAGACCATCAGGAGATAGAAATAGGGTAAGATAATGGGTAATTGGAGCTGAAGGGATACAGACTGTGCAACAAGATTGGATACAAAAACTCAGAAATGGACAACACAATACTACCTAATTTGTAATGTAATTATGTTAAAACACCGAATGAAGCTGCATCTGAGGTATAGTTCTTTTTATTATTATTATTTTTTTAATTTTTTCTATTATCGTTTTATTTCTTTTTCTGCTGTCTTTCTATTTCTTTTTCTAAATCAATGCAAATGTACTAAGAAATGATGAATATGCATCTATGTGATGATATTAAGAATTACTGACTGTATATGTAGAATGGAATGATTTCTAAATGTTGTGTTAGTTAATTTTTTTTTAATTAATAAAAACAATGTTTCAGTGGCTAAAAGATTTCAAACAAAGTCAAGAGATTACCTGGAGGTTATTCTTTTATAGATATATATATATTTTTTATTGATAAATCTTAACATACAAACATTCCATACATGTTCTACAATAAGTGGCTCAAGGTATCATCACATAGTTGTATATTCATCATCATGATCAATTTTTGGACATTTGCATCACTCTAGAAAAAGAAAGAAAAAAGAAAAACTCATACATCCCATACCCCTTACCCCTCCCTCTCATTGACCACCAGTATTTCCATCTACCCAATTTATTTTAACCTTTGTCCCCCCTATTGTTAGTTTATTTTTTTGTCCATATTTTTTACTCATCTGTCTCTACCCTAGATGAAAACAGCTTCAGACACAAGGTTTTCACAATCACACAGTCACATTGTAAAAGCTATATTGTTATGCAATTGTCTTCAAGAATTAAGGTTGCTGGATCAAAGCTCAACAGCTTCAGATACTTCCCTCTAGCCACTCCAATAAACCATAAGCCAAAAAGAGATAACTATGTAATACATAAGAATAACCTCCAGGATAACCTCTCAACTCTGTTTAAAATCTCTCAGCCACTGAAACTTTATGTTGTCACATTTCTCTCTTCTCCCTGTTGATCAAAAAGGCTTTCTCAGTCCCTTGATTCTGGGTCCTGGTTCATCCTGAGATTTCTATCCCATGTTGCTAGGAAAACTTACACCCTGGGAGTCATGTCCCAAGTAGAGGAGGAAGGGAGTGAGTTCACTTGCCAGGGCGGCTTAGAGAAAACTGTCACATTTGAGCAAAAAAAGAGGTTCTCTGGGGGTGACTCTTAGGCCTAATTTTAAGTAGGCATAGCCTAGCCTTGGCAGGAATAAATTTCATGGGGCAAACCCCAAGACTGAACTCTCAGCCTATTGATTTACTTGTCCTGGAGCTTATTCTTATGCATTATATAGATATCCCTTTTAAGTTTATGGTGTATTGGAGTGGCTAGAGGGAAATACATGAAACTGTTGAGCTGTGTTCCAGTAACCTTGATTCTTGAAGACTATTGTATTAAGATATAACTTTTACAATGTAACTGTGTGATTGTGAAAATCTTGTGTCTGATGCTGCTTTTATCCAGGTATGGACAGAGCCATAAAAAATATGGATAAAAAATAAATAAATAATAGGGAGGATAAGGGGTAAAATAAATTGCATAGATGGAAATACTAGTGGTCAATGAGAAGGAGGGGTAAGGGACATGAGATGTATGAGTTTTTCCTTTTTTCTTTTTCTGGAATGATGCGAATATTCCAAAAAATGATCATGGTAATGAATACACAACTATATGATGATATTGTGAGCCACTGATTGTACACCGTGTATGGGCTGTATGTATGTGAAGATTTGTCAATAAAAATATTTTTAAAATAAAAAAAAATACTCATCCCTCTTCTAACTACTTATCTGTGTAAGGACAGATTTCTTCACATACATCAATCAAATCAATTCTTCATATGCTTCAATCAAATCAATATATCACAGAAGACTGAAGGCAGAAGCAGATATAAGAATCCAACTCTCTTTTAATAAGCCAACTTTAAAGAGATTTGCAAAAATGTAGGCTATGCCACTATTCTTACTATTTTTGTTTGTTTGTTTTGGAAAATATAGTTATTTTTCACTAAAATAAGTTGAACAAAAATATTCACTATTATTACCTTAAATAAATGTTTTAAATCTTTTTTCAATTTTAATTTCAAAGATGGTAAATATCAGTAGATACAATGCACATAAACAAAAGATCTTTGAGCTCCTCAGTAATTTTTAGTGTAAAAGTGGGCCGGGGACCGAAAAATTTGAGGACTCTTACTGTAGTGCATTCAACCATTCTCTTATGTATGGGCTCTTAGGTTGGCTCTAGTACTTTGCCATTACAAACAATATTACAATGAATAATTTTTTGCATATGTGTTTTTCTTTTGTGGAGGTGTATCTCAGGTTAATTCCTAGAAATGGGATTGCTGATTGCTGGGTCAGAAGATAATGCATATGTAGATTTGTTTGATATTTCCAAATTCCTCTTCCAAAGGGTTGTGCCAATTTGTATTCCCACTAACAATGTATGAGCGAGTCTCTTTCCTCACAACCTTACTGACAGAATATGTTGTAATACTTTTTCATTTTCATCAGTCTGATAGGAAGGGATGATACATCATTGTAGTTTTCATTTACATTTCTCTAATTACTAGTGAGATTGAGCATATTTTCCTATGTGTTAAGGACATTTTAGTATTTTTTTATGTCTGTGAATTGTCTATGCTTTTCTTTTGTCCGTTTTTCTGTTCTATTTGTGATCTTTTTTTTTTTGCCTTGATTTTTCAAAACAGTTTTATTCACACGCTATAAAATCCATCCAGATGTACAATCAATGGCTCTCAGTATAATCATAGAGTCATGCATTCACCACCACAATCAATTTAAGAACATTTTTATTGCTCTGGGAAAAAAAACTCATACCCCTTATATCCATTATTGACACTTTGCATTGTTACAATTGGTGGAAGGAAAGGATATTCTAGTGTTAACTATTGCCCATAGTTTGCATTAGTTGTATTTTTCCCATATACCACCTTATTTTTAACACCTTGTAATAGTGATAACATTTGTTCTAGTTCATGTAAGAACTTTCTTATACAGTGGTTAACAGTACAGTTAACTACAATCATCATTTCACTATGTTGTACAGTCCCATATTTTATCCTCTGACTTTTCTTTTAGTGACATATACAACCCTAGACTTCTCCTTTCAGCCATACTCAGACCCATAATTCAGCCCTGTTAATTACACTTACAGTATTGTGCTACCATCACCTTTATCGATTTCCAAACATTTACAGTCACCCTTATTAAAAATTCTGTATACCTTAAGCATCATCTCCCCATTCTCTACCCTCTTTCTATTTCTTGGTCACCTATACTCTAGATTTTAACTCCATAAATTTGCTCATTATAATTAGTTCATATTAGTAAGACCATTTGTCCTTTTGGGTATGGCTTATTTCATTCCACATAATGTCCTCAAGATTCATCCATGTTGTCTTATTCATCAGGACTTCATTCTTTCTTTCAGCTGAATAATATTCCAGTATATGTATATGCCAGTTTGTTAATCCATTCTTCACTTGATGAACACTTGGCTTGTTTTCATCTTTTGGTGATTGTGAATAATGCCACTTTAAACTGGTGTGCAAATGTCTGTTCATGTCCCTGCTTTCAGTTCTTCTGAGTGTATACCTAGTAGCGGGATTGCTGGGTCATATGGCAGTTCTATACTTAGCTTCCTGAGGAACTGCCAAATTGCCTTCCAAAGAAGCTACACCATTCTACATTGCCTTTATTTTTAAGAGTTCTTTATATATTATATATTCAGGATATTAGCCCTTTATCTAGGATATATATTGTATATATTTTCTCCCATTTGTCAATTGTCTGTTTACTTTATGTTTCTTTTGTGGGTTTTTTTGTCATGCAAAAAAAGAATTCTATGCCACCAAATTTATCTATCTTTTATTTTTTTACAGCTGGATTTTAAGTCATAGTTATAAAAACTTCCCCTGCATCCAGGTTATAAAGATATTTACCTATATTTCCTTTTGGTACTTATATGGTTTCCTTGATCCATTTGGAGTTTATTCTTGTATATGTTATGAGATATTGATCTACTTTTATATTTTTTAAATGGCTAGCCAATTGTACCACCACCAATTATTAAAAAGTCCATCTTTGCCTGGTTAAGGATTACTTCTTAGCTTTTTACATTTTTATTTATTTATTTTCCAAGGTTTCTATAATAAGCATATATGTTGGATTGATTGATAATTAGACTTGCCCAACTACTCCTTTAGGATGCTGCAAATTTAAACAAGTAGATTAGTATGAAAAATGGCTCATAAACTGTAAAACCTTTTATAAATGTTGGTTAATAATGTGTTCTCTCCCTTTTCATGACCAAAGATGCCCCAGGAAATTCTCCTTCTTCTGGCATCAAAACCTCAATCTACTGATTTTGCTACATTTCCCAACATTCTCCTTTCCAGCTCCCAGATGCTAGCCAATCTAGGCATCTTATTGTTCCACACATATGCCTGGTATTCCTGATCCCATGCTTTTTCTTTTTCTCCCATAATTCTTCCTCTCCCTAGAATACTCTTTCCCCATCTCTACGTACCAAACTTATCCATTTTAAGGTTTCCATTCAAATACCATTGCTTTCTTTAAGCTTCCTCTGATTGTCCCAACTAGAAGTGATATTTTGATCTGAATTCCAGAGCACTTTATGTGCCCTCTGTTATATTAATTATACAGTTATTAGTAATCACAGAAATTACTAATGTGGCCTGATATTCTCCACAGTGCATTGAAGACACTCAAACAAAGTTTCTTAAATGAGTACATGATTTACTTCCCAGGGAAAATCCATACTGACTGTTTACTTCTTTTTATTTTTTGCAGGCACCAGGAATCAAATCTGGGTCTCCGGCATGGCAGGCAAGAACTCTGCCTGCTGAGCCTGCCTCTAGGTCACCACACATGCTATTCCTGCTGCCTGGAACACTCTTTTTCCTCCAACCACTGCCTCTGTACCCTAGCTTTTAGCATTTGGTTCTGGCCCTTTTTTTTGGTTTAGGTGACATGCTTTCTTCTTGCACCATAGGTAACTCCCAAGACTCTCAACTCTGCATATACTCTTGTTTCCAGTACTCTATGCAGTTCCAATTGAGACAGTCCATTCTCTGCCCCTAAGAAATCCGTGGCCCACCTTTGGCCATTTACTTTTAGTACCCGGAAAATATAAAAATACAACGAGATGACAAAAGGTTATTTCTTTTGTTTGAAAGCTACTGTGAAATATTTCTGACATCACTGCTACAACCATCCTTTCCTCCCCATTTAACACCTATACTTTCTGTCAAATCTTATACAATATGAGATATAACACTTTCAAGACTATATAGTGAGAAAAGCTTTGAACAAAACAGACTGGATTCCAGATTAACTACTGGTCATGAACAGAATAACCAATTTTATCTTTACTAGAATGAGACTAATGTCTGCTATATATACACAGAAAATAGGTATATAATAGGTGTGCATTAAATGGTAGCTGTTGTTATTTATTATCTGGCTCTCTCTAAGTAAGAACGAGTGGTGATCATTGTCAGCCAGTCCAGATATCCTGGATTTCTTAGGGGCAGAGAATGGACTGTCTCAATTGGAACTGCATAGAATACTGGAAACAAGAGTATATGCAGAGTTGAGAGTCTTGGGAGTTACCTATGGTGCAAGAAGAAAGCATGTCACCTAAACCAAAAAAAAGGGCCAGAACCAAATGCTAAAAGCTAGGGTACAGAGGCAGTGGTTGGAGGAAAAAGAGTGTTCCAGGCAGCAGGAATAGCATGTGTGGTGACCTAGAGGCAAGAGGAAACACAATATGTCTGAAGAACTGAGAGAAGAATAGTTTTGACTGAGGCAAGTAGGACAAGGTTTGGGAAGTAAAGAAAGCTAAGGTAGAGCCCAAATCAGGAAAGGCCTTATAATTCATGTCAAGGACTTTGGACTTTTTTGGACCAGTTTTTTTTTTGGACCAGCTTTTAAGCTGTTCATTGGCATTAATAGATTTGATTTTAGAAAAAATAGTTCCACTGGCTATGTAGCAAATAAACTAGAAGACACAAATTTGGAGGTGGGAAGGTATTTATAAATGTCTATTGCGATATTCAGGCAAAAGTACTGATGACCTGAATTAGGATAGAGTAGAGAGAATGGAGACTTCAGGAGGTAAAATCATCAAATTCAATGATTGGATTGGTATGTGAGGAAGAGAAAGAAGTCAAGGATGGCACTCAGGTTTCTGGCTTGAGCAACTTGATAGGGCTATAGGCAAGAAAACACGGAGCAGGGCAGGATGAGCAGGCTTGAAGAGAAAAATGAGGAGTGCTATTCAAGTGTTGATGGCTTAGGACATAGGGTCAGAGAGGTGAAGTTAAGTATTCAAGGTGACTAAGTGTCAGAGCCAAGATTCCAGCCCAGGTCTGTCTGACCACAAATTTCCTTGCTACTTCAGCACTGCCACACCTCCTCCCACACTCAGGGTGGAAATGTGCCCTCACCATCAGGAAGGGGCTAACCACTGGGAGCACTTATAATGTTGAGCATAATGCTTTCATCTGCATAAAATTTGATTGAATAGTAACACAAGATGGTGTTTACATTAGCATAATACTTATTATTAACACTCTGTCCATGATGACTCAACTGCCATCTCTGGTCCCAGTAGGAAAACACTTAGGACTGGGGAATGTTTATGATGTGTTGCTGTAATAATTGCATAAGAGGCAGCATGGCATGTGTGATACAATGAAAAGACCCTGGGCTGGGAGACCTGGATTCTAATGCTATGAACATGCAGTGGACTGAGGAGAAAGGTTGTGATTTAGGTATTTGAATCTCTGGGCCTAACTTCAAGGTGTCCAATTCACTAAGGCTCCTTTAGCCCACCAACCTATTCCACACTACCCACCATGCACAGAGGTAATACAGTTTTGTGGAAAGAGCCCAGGCTTTGGAGTGAACAGGTTTGCATTCAATTTGTAGCTCTACCAATTTCAGATCATTTGTATTGAGGAAGTGGCTTATTTTTTCTGAGTCTTGTGGTATATGTGGTATAGAGTTATAAGGGTTATCAAGAAAGTGCTAGCCTCTTGGTAGGCACATGGTAACTCAAAGTGAATTATCTTTCCTTGCTTTCTCTCATCTTTTTAACCTCAAGCTCTGTTTCCCATTTCTTTCCCTCACAGTTCCAGAAATGAGACAATATCTTTGTTATAATCTTTTCTATTCTTTCCGACTATGTGTGTTCTTTCATAATCAGAAAACCACATAAAAATATTTTAAAGCATAGATTAGATCAGCCAAATAACCAATATCCATTATAAACTGATGACTCACAAGGTTTATTTTCTTTAGGTGTGTTACATTATAGTTGCACATATGAATGAATGGTGTGTTCTCATGTGAAATTGAGTCTTTGTGTTCTCATATGAATTTGAATTCACATCAATTCTAAGAGCACTAAGCTCTAACTGAGATCTGGGAACTCAGGGAATACGGAGTTGAACAAATGGTGCTTTTGCTTGACTTTCAGTGTATTCACGGGTATGTGTGTTAGTGCTTTGGCTAAAAGAAGGGATGATTCTTAGAATCAAAGAATGCATGATCTGAAAGCAGTGGTAGACTGAACCCAGCTCATATTGGCTTGTAAGAGTGATTGTTAAATTTTAAGAAACTTTATGAGCCTCTTGTTAAGCATGGCTTGAATGACTTCACATTGGTAGCTTGAAATTGATCATGGTGGGAATATTTATAGCATAGAAATTGACGAATGCTACATATCAGGGCCTGTGTTGTTAATTGTCTAGACTTCAGAAAGCAAAAGAGCAAATGTAAAAAGTAATGCATATTAAATTTTCAAATTGAGAAAATATTCTTCTAGTATTAGAAAACTATTATCCAAATCAGCAAAAAGGTTGATCATGTCTTTGACCGAGGAGTGACATTCCAATAGCTATCTTACTTGTTTCATTTTCACTTTACTCGTTAACATAAACTAAACTATTAACCAACATTCATGTCAGAACTTGGAAAGTCAGTAAACATTTATCAGCCCTGCACCAGCTGGAAAGATCATCAAAGATCTTGGAATCCAATATCCCTTACCATTTTACATGTAAGGACATTTCCAGGTGAGGACCTGCCCAAGGTCACAAGTAAATGAATAGGGAGATGGGCAACATTTGAAGCATGTGCTGTTCTTCTACATTTTACTCCCACCTCCCTGTATTCAGAGAAATGTGTTTTTCATCACATTCCAGGGTGAGGATGGGCAGTGAAGACCTGTACAACAGTTGTCATCTGCGAAGCTAATAAAAAGTCCCTTGTCTCCAGGTTTCCAACGAGACTGTGTGCCTGCCCTGGGGGAAAGCTGAATTAGGAGAATTAGGACACAAGAAGAGACATGCCAGATCCCTCTCCTTATCTGAGCAGATAGCAACAAGGTAAGCAAACAAGCCATGTCTCATTTTTTAGACTTTTCTATGCTCTCCTTACAGCCTGAGGCACTGAGGAGATTGGGGAGACACTCAGGCTCCTCTCTTCAATCAGGGATTAAATAGAGGCCTCGTCCCATGAGAGAGGATCAGGTTCAAACTTGGCCTATTGACCAAAGCTCTCTCCTTTGGCCTCAATCACTTGGAACATTACTTCAACCTTATCTCATTTACCCAGAGTATTCTTGGGAGGTGAGCCAGGGATAATTATTAATAATAGACACCTACTTTTATACAACAGCCCTTTACAGTTTATAAGGCCTGTGCACATGCCCCATAATAACCCTATGTGGTGAGTAGGGTGAGGATTAGTAAGCCTATTTTATAGATAAAGAAAATGATGCTCTAAGAGACAGGTGTGCCCAAGTTCATGGAGCCAATTTCAGGACTGGAACCCAGGTCCAATGGTACCAAATTTAGTTCTCTTACATCACAAAAGTACCGAACCACAGGCCTAAGAGTACTCAGGGAAATATTATTAATGATAGTTATTAATAGCAAAAATGACTACCATTTATGAGCACTTGTGTGTCTCATTGCACTAAGTATTTTGCATACATTCTCATCTAATCCTCTTAACAATCTTTTGAGGTTGATGATAAACTCTTCATTTGACAAGTAGGAAGATAATTCTCGGAAAGTTTAAAGAACCCAGATCACATAGTAGTAGTGTCAGAGCATGGATTTGAACCCAATCTATCAGTTTCCAAAATCATACTCTTAAGCTTTTAGAATAAATGAATGGCCCTGACACATGAAACAATAGTTTTATTAGCTGTGGAGTGTTTCATTAGATATGTATGGTAATGATATAAAAGCAAAGGAAAGGGAAAGATAAGAAAGGAAACTGAGTAGCCACTCTTCATTCATTTAATAAATATTTTCAGATTGTGCTAGGCATTAGGGAGAGAGAGGTGGAAAAAATAGGCTTGGTCCCTATACATTAAGTGCTTATATTTGGGAAAGAATAGAAAATATTAAGTAAATGCAAATGAATATAT